>NC_081226.1:890492-999557 GCF_902713425.1 Acipenser ruthenus | reverse complement strand
CATCAAGGGAAACAAATGAAAATCACAAAGCACTGTGAACCATCCTAACTTGTAAAAACCGAACAGCTTCCAAATTCATCCACAGTTCAGTTTTACATGCAATGAAATCATATCATTGGAGATATCCATGCACTGTTACAGCAAAACTAACTTTTTATTTAATTCTCAGTTTAAATAATGCATTTTAGTCTGAATACAGTTGATGCTGTGTTTAGCTATAAAACTTCCCAGTGATCTTTTCTTTCTTTCTTTCTATCTTTCATTAAGTAAACAAGAATCTTGCTGTGCTGTACCCGTGGGACATTTACAAAACACAGTTATATTTACATTGATTTTAAGCAGAGAAGACTGGCACATCATGCTGGATGAATGGGTTCTGGACTGTAGAGGGGATCACACCATTTCAATAGGGATTTGGTTGAGACCCAAAAAAATCATTCTACAGAATGAACAGTTTATATAAAAGGGGGCTTGGATCAGGCCCTTACTGTACTTTACATATGTATATATATATATTTTAGTAAGAAAGGAGTTTGTCTCCTGGAAGCAGAACAGCAGAAAATGTATCGGAGGAACCGGATTTTCACTTTCTTCGACTGTGTTGCCACGTTTGTTGGGGAAGCCGAACACTGTAGAGCAGCAGACGTTTTGGTCACCCCCGGAAACAAAGTAGAAGATTTGCACAGATAATAAAGAAACAAGAGAAGCTGAAGCTCCTTTATATCTGGTAGTTAAAGGTTCTCTTATTGATTGTGTTGCACAACACCCTGCTGTGTGTTTTTTTTTTTTTTTTTTTTTACAGTATCGGCATGATTTCACCTTTTGTTTTCCGAATGACAGCAATCTATTTTTAAAACACGACAAAACATGCAGATGCTGTTATTCACTCAACATGAGTCGTAAATCAGCTTGGTAAAACGACTCTGCTTTTACTAGTAAGTCATTCTCTTTACTGTACCATGACATCAACACGTCCTTTGCTTACCTCGTCTGTATTTTGAGTTCACAGCCATAGCGGAGGTGACGTATGCTCCTGTTCTAGCTGGCTATAAGCAAGAACATTTAGCGGTTAAACCTGAGTTTTTTTTTAAGCCACTAAATTTGTTCAGTCCCGGTGACTTTCAGCCAGTTGTTTCAGTGGTCTACTGCAGGGGTGTCCAATCACAGCCCTGGCGCGCAATTCCACTCCAGTTTGTTTAACAGGTGCAATGAGATCATTACTTCAGGGTCTGGAAGGAGGGTTCATTTTTCCATTTAGAACAGGGTTGGAACAAAGACCTGAAGCGGAAGAGACGACTTTGGCCTGGTCTGTTGCTGGTCATTGGATTGGGAGTCTTGGTGAATTTGGTCTGCCCTTAGCATTGACGTTCACAAATAACAGTAAACCGAGCGTTTCTATAGCTTCCGCGTGTGTACAAACCCTTCACTAAGGTACAGGCTTGTGTCTAGAGATGAGGTTGCGAAGGAAACCCAAAGGGGAATTGCGATTTGTTACAGGGAAACTAAACCTTATAGTCTGGGCAATGGGAGCTATATGTTGTGGCTGAATAGAACACATGTCTCTCTCTCTCTCTCTCTCTCTCTCTCTCTCTCTCTCTCTCTCTCTCTCTCTCTCTCTCTCTCTCCTCTCTCTCTCTCTCTCTCTCTCTCTCTCTCTCTCTCTCTCTCTCTCTCTCTCTCTCTCTCTCTCTCTCTCTCTCTCTCTCTCTCTCTCTCTCTCTCTCTCTCTCTCTCTCTCTCTCTCTCTCTCTCTCTCTCTTATATTATTATAAATAATAATAATAATAATAATGCTTGGAGGTGAGTTCCTCTTGTCGGTGTCACGCTACACAGTATACAAATCTAACACCTCATTGTAGTTCTGCTCAATAGGTGACAATGATAGTTGGCTGGTAGTGTAACTGCTGCACCTTCTAGGATCACGTTCCCTTTGAGCTTCTTGGCTGCGTTGCTTGAGAGGTCTGTTGGGAGCTGGGCTGTTTTGTGCTAGAATGATTTCATTCTTCAGAGAATACAAAGCCCAGGGGTTGGATTTCATCTTGTGTGGCAGCTCAGGCACAGACATTCACAGGGATTGATTGGTTTCATGTCTTTTGCGGCGCGACTAAACTGAACCGATTCACTAACTAGAAGAGAGGCTTGCTGTTTTGTTAGATATTTTGGTGTATTCTGAAGAAACTCATCTGAAAGTAAGTTTTTGTCTTTTTGTTTGTTTTTGTGGTCTTTTAGTGCAATTCTTAGGTGATTTTCAAAATGCAATGGCGATTTTTTTTATTATTTTTTTAATTTTTTTTGCAGAGGGTTAATACTTTAGCATTTCTGTTAAACTTGCTGACCTGTAATGAAAATGTCTCTCTGGGTGTGTGAATTTCAATTTTCGCTCTGTAATCCGTGATAAAGATACAGTAGGCACTTGTATGTGATAATGTTAGACCACTTTGTGCTTTTTAATTAGGAATAAAACAACTTCTAAAAAGTCTCATGCAGTTTACCATTGGTGACACTGTTCCTTTTCTCTTACTATTTTAAATGAATTGCAGATGTGGCCTTTTTAGTCATGAATTAAATGAGACAAACACTAATTTTGTGTATTTTAACAATTTTCCGAGTTCCCGTGGTTTGATTTCATATCGAAACGACAGAAGCAGTGGGAGTGTTCAACTACATTAGCACACGGCTGTGTGTGTGTGTTTATAATTGGGGCTTCTGATTTTCTGTGTTTTTAATGACTTTTCTACTCTCCTTTTAAGAATTCAATCGATACCTGTTAAGCCATTTGTGTCTCTCAATCACAACTGAGAAACGCATCAATAGTAAAATTGCATTTAATTAACGTTTGTTTTGTGTGTGTGAAACAACTAAATTGGCTTTTAAATCAGCCAAGACTTACAAACAGTTACTAAGAGACTAATCTTTATTAAAAACTATAGTGAATTAAAGTATTTTCTGCTGGACACACTCTTTATTACAATAGTTATGCATACTTGTATCTACATAAAGAGGAATCGCTTCTGCTTTTAAATGAAAGGTAAGACTATATATAAACGCCATTTCTCCCAGCACTGGAGTCTTTTATTTAGCTTTTGCAGTTCGGGCTTCAGCAGATCCTCTGGTGATTTATCTGCATGAGAATGATCTTGGGGTGTTAACAGTGCAGGCAGATCTGTTAGCAGTACATTGAAGCACAGGGTGGGGCTGCCTGCGTCCTGTTCCTGCAGCTTTTCCTCAGAACACAGCATTCCTTACCTTTGAATCACAGGACACCTATGCCCGAGAGACTGCTATTCAACCAGCAATCATTAACACGGCAGCTTTTTGAGACGAACAGGGCTTGACTAGGAGTCAGAAGCTTTCACCTGCTCTTTCAGTCTGCGCACCTAGCTGGGTTGAGACTACCCAGGCTTGTGCAGGTACTTTGACACCTGAATTCCTGTTTTACTGGACCACAGCAGGAAAAGGGCTGTTAGGTTCTCTTTAATTTAACTTTAACATATTTGAAACTTTGGTATTATTATTATTATTATTATTATTATTATTATTATTATTATTATTATTATTTATTTCTTAGGCACCCTTAGCAAATTACAATTGTTACAAGATATCACATTATTTTTTACACATTATTTTTACGTACAATTACCCATTTATACAGTTTTTTGTTTTTTTTTACTGGAGCAATCTAGGTAAAGTACCTTGCTCAAGGGTACAGCAGCAGTGTCCCCCTACCTGGGATTGAACCCACGACCCTCCGGTCAAGAGTCCAGAGCCCTCACCGCTACTCCACACTGCTGCCCCAACCGGGTATGAACCCATACCCGGCTATTCTTTACATGGTTTTTTTTTTTTTTTTTTTTTTTGCATCTAAATTGTTATCAGACTGGTTATGTTGTTAGGTACTTCCTGTCAGCTACATATAAACCAATGCTGTAAACGTGTCAGTTGATGGTACCATGCTTGAGTTTAGATCCAAAATGAAAAACTTGGGAGTGATTTTTGATCCTGGATTAATTTTTGAATACTGTTAAGGCATCATTTTTCCACCTTAGAAACATTGCTGGGCTGCGACCTTTGCTCTCTGCATCTGTAGCTGAAAAACTGGCTCATGCTTTTGTTTTCTCACTGATAGATTATTGTAACACCCTGCTCGCAGGCATTTCTAAAAGCATACTTAACAAATTACGATATGATCAGAACTTGGCAGCTAGAATCCTGACTAGGTCACATGCAGGTGATCACATCACTCCTGTTTTGGAGTCCTTGCATTGGTTACCTGTCAGGTTTCGAGTTCATTTTAAAATTCTTTGTCTTACCTTTTAAGGCTCTGCATGGTTTGGCTCCACTGTACTTCTCTGATCTTTTTATCTGTTTTACACTCCCTCACGCAACCCTCGCTCAGCTGATTCTAGACTGGTATGTCTTTCTCCTGCTCATCTACGCTCTGTGGGTGACCGGGGCTTTTGTTATGTCCCAAAACTCTGGAACCCCATTCCTATAGAAATCAGGGATCCAGCTTAAAAAGACTTAGGAAAGGCAATTTTGTGAATTTTTGCATTTCTTTTGTTGTGTTTTTCTTGTAAAACACTTTGAGATGATAGCATTTTAAAGGCGCTATATAAAAGTTATTATTATACAGGTAAAATAAAACTTGCTGTCATGCAGCTTTTATATTTTATTGGATACTCTTGTTACACCCTTGCTACAGTATATTAGCAGTTTAGGAGGGACAGATATATCTGTAGGCTGCTATTAAAAGGCTGGAAGTGGTTCTCTTAAGCTGGCACAGTGTGGGTTAATTAACACTTGGTTGTGTCTCAAGAAAATGTATTACTGTTAGTCTGAGTGAGAAGGTCTATCAAGTTTTCATTCCCAGAGGCTTGATCCCTTTGGCTCCCATTTGAGATCCGGATCATTTCGGTTTGGTAATATGGGAAGGACATCCTTAAAGACAGTGTTGGTCCACTCTAACCCAAGTTTCTAGGGATTTAGTTTCTGCTCAACAAGTTAGACGGTTTTCTGGTATGCAGGTAAAGTTTTCGGTTTCTGGCTGGTGTGTTGATTTTGTAATACAAATATAAAAAAAATGATTTTGTTGTTTTAGAGGTTCAAGCAAAGCAAGATATTTTTTTTTATTTTTTTTTATGGCTTACGTCAGTGGTGTCCAATCAATGCCGGTTCTGCAGGGCCATTCCACTCCAGCTTGTTTAACAGGTTTGACTTGTTCAACCAGTAGTGAAAGGGCTGATTTTGGCCGCCCCTGGACTAAGTGAATTTAAGTCGTGACTGTTGTTGTGTTTTGTTTTTTTTTTCTTTCTTTTTTAAACTTTTTTTTAATCTTTTTCAGATGGTCGGATGGTTCGCTAACGTTTTCAGTAAGGTGGAGTCCGGAAGGCTTCAGAATGAGGATAGCTCCATCCAGTCCCAAGGATTCTTCTTCTTGGACCGGTGTGGTTTTCAGTAGGAAGGAAGCTATTCCAGTTGTGATCCCTGTTTTTTATCTTTCATGACCCGTGCTTTGTGGAAAACCCATTTCTGGAAAACTAGAGGTCGTCTCAAGAGAAGACATCTTCATAGGGCCTGAGGAGAGATTTTTCTAGAGCAGTTTATTCCAGCTTTGCCTTTTGTAAAATTTTCCAGATTTTTTTTTCCTGAAAGGAAACCGGGGTGGGGATAAGGAGAACCACCAACGGCTTCTGTCATTTATTTATTTTTTATTCTACGTTTTTTTTTTGAGTGCCTTTCCAACTTCCCCTCCCAAAACCAAATGCTGCTGAAGATGGTTAGATGAGACTAATTCAATACATATATATGTATGTTTTAAATATTTTCTTTTTATTATATCGTTCTTATTTTTAAATTTCAAATTCTGTGAACTGCGTGACCATGCTGTTGTCCAAGGGGAGGTACTTGATGCTTTTCGTGTGCGTGCAGATGGTAGTGATGGCCTTGATGTATCGCGAGGGCTACCGAAAACGGGTAGGGTATTTCCTGGGCATATTTCGGAAAGGCGGGACTCCTGCAGCCATCGCCCAAGGGAACCTCACCCACCCTGGGGACGTGTACGCCAACCTGAGCCTCATCGTCAAACCCGCCATGCGCGAGGAAGATCTGCCATTCTGCCCGGAGAAATCGCCCCTGATCAGTGAGTATAGAGGAGTTTTTGCTTTAGCTCCTTCAAGTACACAAGGAATCGAGTGCTGCTTGTTCAAAAGCTTTCTTCGTCTAAAAATACATTTGATAGCGACTCAAGTAATGTTGTTGAAGCTGACACCCTGGGATCCTTCAAGAAGCTGAGTGATGAGATTCTGGGATCAATAAGCTACTAACAACCAAACGAGCAAGATGGGCCGAACGGCCTCCTCTCGTTTGTAAACCTTCTTATGTTCTAAGTATCACAACTTCAGCTGAGCTTTAGTACTATGTGTTTAACCTTCGTTGACCCAGGATTAGTAAATATTATTATTATTATTATTATTTATTTATTTCTTAGCAGACGCCCTTATCCAGAGCGACTTAGTCGTAAACAAAAAATACATTTCAAGAATCAGAGTACAAGTATTAATACAATTAAGAGCAAGATAAAATACAATGACTTTGGTTCTAGTAAGTACAAGTATATTACAAAATACGAATCAATATCGGAGCAGATAACAGCGTCAGTGATACTTACACCAGGATACGATTAAATGCAGAATGCTACAGACTGAATACTCAAGTATCCAACAACATGTTCATTTTGAGATGAATTCAGTACAATATATGATGTTCTATTGATTCTTTCAGACACACATGCTGCTGTAGCCAGTACCCTGATTTAGCCTGTACAGCAGAATCCTTTTTTAGGTTACTCGCGTGGAGACTATTGGGAGGATCAGAGCACTCTAGACAGCTTGCTCATCTGTCCAGCTGTGTGCTTTTAAAAGCGGATCCCTTCCAAGCAGATGTTCTGTTGGATTGTTGAGACGGGAACTGATGCAGGGGGAGGTTGAGGGAGAGGGGGGACACAGATCTACCCGCACGCAGGCTGCGGTATGTGTGTCAGTGGAGAGTGATACTTCCCTACATTGATCGCTGAGTGTCATTACGTTTTCTTTGAGATGCCCATCGCAGCCATCTCATTTAATCTGCTTATCAATAGAGATGTGGAGTGCCTCTACGTACAAAACAGAGAGGGGGCTCAAATGTGACAGGGCATGCTGAGCACTCTCTTCAGCTCAGGATGATTATTTATTATTATTATTATTATTATTATTATTATTATTATTATTATTATTTATTTCTTAGCAGACGCCCTTATCCAGGACGACTTACAGTCATAAACAAAAATACATTTCAAGAATCACAGTACAAGTATTAAGTATTACAGTGACTTCAGTTCTAACAAGTATGACAAAATACGATTCAATAACGGAGCAGATAACATTGTCAGTGATAGTTACATCAGGATATGATTAAATACAAAAATACTACAGATTAAATAACACTTGTGACAAATTACAGTACTCTAAAGTACAGGATTAAATGCAGTAAAATAGGGAGCAGATAGGGGGGTGTGAGTCTCTGCATCAGTATGATTATCAGTATTGGTGGGGGTGCAGAAATGGTGTAGCTAGTGCTAGAGCACAGAGCTGACACCGTGAAACTAAAACCACTTCATTTTACCAGCACTTAGGCCACACCCCACAGAATTGAGATGGTCTTTTGGCAGCGCAGTGTTGGGCTCAGTGTGATGCTGTGGTGGACCTGATTGCCTCATTTCCAGCATTAACTGCAGTCAGCTGTCTCTAATGGGGCTGGCTTGCATGCTTGCTTCCAGGCTTGTCATTTTATAACTGATCCCCCCTGGCTGGGCTCTCAGTGAGTCATTCTCCAAGGCTTAGTAAATAATAAATCTCGTGAAGTGCTTCAAGCATGCTTTTGAGATGAGTGGATTCATTATATGTGTGATCATTTTGAAGGTGGAATAAATCGGATGTGCAAAATTTTAAATATCCCATATAATATTCACGTACGTATCCTTCATGTTACGTCGTTTTCAATTCTTTTATGTCTTATTTCCAGGCTTTTATCTTTTTATAAATTTGAGTCTCGTTTTGAATTCTCATCCTGTTTAATATTTTTAAAATGCAATTTAAGATCTAGAAGACCTTAAGATTCTTCAGAATTGTAAATGGGCGCTGGTTTTACACACTGACCACTTCCTGTTTCCTGTGGTCCCCTCCCACCCCCCAGACGGTCCGTTCAGGGTGACGTTCCCTCCTATGCTGACCATGGCCGAGGTGGAACAGAAAAACCCGTTCGTGAGGGCCGGGGGACGGTACAAGCCGCCGGACTGCCAGTCGACTCATCGCACTGCCATCATCATCCCTCACCGGAACCGAGAGCACCACCTGAAATACCTCCTCTACTTCCTCCACCCCTTCCTGCAGCGGCAGCAACTCAACTACGGCATCTACATCATCCACCAGGTACTGCAGGGGGCGCTCTCGCGCGCTCTGAACACGCTTAGGGACCGCAGCGCGAGTACAATCGAAGGAACGCGGTTTTAAGGTAAAGGCGCCGTGCCTCGTACAGGCTTGAAACGGAGGCCTGTGTGGGACACGATCTGTTTGCAGGTGTTTATTGTAAAATGTTATTATAGAAGTCAATTGTGTGCTGTTCTCTTGTGATTATAAAGGTGTCTTCTCGGGAGCACTTTGAGGGTGCAAGAGTCAAGTGAGTGATTCAGTGCAAAACCAGGCAACTCTCTTACACCGTAGTTCTGCATCGCCCTACAGAACGAACTTATTTTGCTTCATAAAGTCGAATGAAACCTGCTGAATAATGTTACGTTAACATACTGAATTACACGCCGCTTTGTAGTTTTCCATATACTTCACGGAAAACCTGACACATTGAAAAATGTGATATTTCGAAATCATTTCTATTTTATGACTTCCGGCAGACCTATCATTTTGCAATTTCTTTGTTTTACATGATGTTATAGGGCAGCAGTGTGGAGTAGTGGTTAGGGCTCTGGACTCTTGACCGGAGGGTTGTGGGTTCAATCCCAGGTGGGGGACACTGCTGCTGTACCCTTGAGCAAGGTACTTTACCTAGATTGCTCCAGTAAAAACCCAACTGTATAAATGGGTAATTGTATGTAAAAATAATATCTTGTAACAATTGTAAGTCGCCCTGGATAAGGGCGTCTGCTAAGAAATAAATAACAAAATTATGTTCATACAGTTTATTTATTTATTTTAAATTGTCTCAATCCTAAAATTCTAGCTGAAACAAAACTGTACATATTAACTCTCCTTATTGTTGCAAGAGTCCAACAAAGATTAAAACAAGTATTGGGATGCACTCTTGGAATCCATGGTGTTGAATGGCTCTGCTGTTGGCTTGTCTCTCCAGGCTGGGAATTACACATTTAACCGGGCCAAGCTGCTGAACGTGGGCTTCAAGGAGGCGATGAAGGACGAGGACTGGAGCTGCATGTTCTACCACGACGTGGACCTCATACCGGAGGATGACCGCAACCTCTACACCTGCGACAAGTACCCCAAGCACGCCTCCATCGCCATGGACAAGTTCGGATACAAGTGAGACCCCCCGCTCCAATTCTCAATAGCAACTCCCATCTTCTAGAGCAGCACTGTGTGATGAAATTACAACTCTCTACTCCAGTTTCAATTACACTGCAGTCATTTTATAATTGCAATTTCTGCAAAAATAAAGTGAGAACTACAAAGCCCCCTTTTCTCCCTGTCCGACAACACTATTTTACTGCATTTAATCCTGTACTTTAGAGTACTGTAATCTGTCACAAGTGTTATTTAATCTGTAGTATTCTGTATTTAATTATATCCTGATGTAACTATCACTGATACTGTTATCTGCTCCGTTACTGAATCGTATTTTGTCACACTTGTACTTGCTAGAACCAAAGTCATTGTATTTATCTTGCTCTTAATTGTATTATTACTTGTACTGTGATTCTTGAAATGTATCTTTGTTTTACAACTAAGTTGCCCTGGATAAGGGCGTCTGCTAAGAAATAAATAAATAAATAAATACATAAATAAATAAATAATCATGTAATGACAAATTCTAGCTTGGGAGGCTGGATTTAAAATTAATAATGTAGAGGGGTGGGTAAGCATTGATACAGAAATGAGCGTTACAGGGCTAAGAACGTTTTTAATATTTTGTAATACAATATGAAAAACCCATTTTTGTACCGGCACTTTTTTTAAATGTTGGACTATCACTAAAGAGTTGTGGCGTTTCTACACAGAGATGTGTCTGGTAACTGTGGGCTTGCTCCCTGTATTCCCAGGCTGCCTTACAAAACTTATTTCGGAGGGGTGTCTGCTCTGACCCCAGAGCAGTACATGAAGATGAACGGCTTCCCAAACAACTACTGGGGCTGGGGAGGCGAGGACGATGACATTGCGATCAGGTGAGCCCCGGTCTCCCCACAGCTGGAGCGACGCTCTATCAATCAGGCTCCTTGTTTCACCGTGTTTGATTGTGAGGGGGTGCACGGTCTTAAACTGTATTACACTGTATTGTGTCACAGCCTGACTTCAGTTACAGTAACTGGTTGCCACTGTGAGAAACTTATTTTAACAGAATACTGCCAATTGCAGTTTTGATCAACGGTGTGTTGGAATCGATTTGAATGGGAATCGGAATTGATTTTTGAAAAAAAAGGGTATGAAATTGTAAAACCGGAACTGACCCCAACCCTCGCTTGTGCATTCACTATTATGCAATAATGTACAAGCAAGCTGGTCGATAATTGTATCGATTTCACTAGATGGGCTGTAGGCTACTGCACCATTGTGTCCCAGTGACCCAGATAAGACACATTCTTACTCTGTTTGAAGTGTACGATTACATCGCTGTTTGAACTCTCCGTGGTCTTCCAGGGATCTGAGATACATTTTAGGAGGGATCACCAGAACACCATAGGCTAGGATTCTCCTTCATAAACTAAATACATAATGTGTACTCATTTAGGATAAAAAAGAACATAATTATGATCTTTTATTTAACATCATGTAAGCAAAGAAAGAAACCACTAAATGATATCGCTAAAAGTCTAATAAAAAAAGCCATAATAGCAGTACAGTAGTTCATGTTAGTTTTTAAAAAGTGTCACATTTTTTCAATTGTTTGTGTATATATGGAAAACTACAAAGCGGTGTGTAATTCAATATGTTAACGTAACATTATCCCAGCAGGTTTCAATCAGCATTTAAGAAGCAAAATCAGTTTGTTCTGTACTAGGGTGAGGCAAAACATTTGCCCATAGCTGTAGATCCCTTATCCGAAGCAAACAAAGCCTGCTGTATGCAGAGTCGATGATGCACTTATCATGCACTCCAGAGTGCATGCAGGGAGAAGATGTTCTCAACATGCCTCCCAGAGGCAGTAATTAGGAGCAGACTGAAGCTGCTTGTAAGTGTTTTTGGAACTCAAACAAGGGGAGCTATTGTCTGTTGTTGCTGTGTGTGTTTTTTTTACACCCTGCTTGTGAAGATGCTGTGAATGGGACTCCGGGAGTTCTATCACGTTTTGTGAAGCGCTTGATCTGTTCTTTTTGATTTCCCTGATAATTGTTTATTATTTGACGCAAGTTTTGCATATATCTGGAACAACCGCTTCTTTGCATGTGGTGAAACATGCAAATAATATAGGAGGCTGTGTGGTCTAGTGGTTAAAGAAAAGGGCTTGTAACCAGGGGGTTCAAATCCTAGCTTATCCAGGGCGACTTACAATTGTTACAAGATATCACATTATTTTTTACATACAATTACATTATTTTTACATACAATTACCCATTTGTACAGTTGGGTTTTTACTGGAGCAATCGAGGTAAAGTACCTTGCTCAAGTGTACAGCAGCAGTGTCCCCCACCTGGGATTGAACCCACGACCCTCCGGTCAAGAGTCCAAAGCCCTAACCACTATTCCACACTGCTGCCCTAGTAAGAGAATAATATTGGCATTGTCGAATCTGGGGACAGAAAGAGGTCTGACCAGCTGAACGCACAGCCACAAATGTTAAAATGCGCGAGACTTTTTAGCAGTTGTTTTAAGACACCTGTTTTAAAGCACAAAGGGGTGTAAAATGTTCACACACAAGTGCCTATTGTTTCCATATTACAGACCAAAAATGTTCTCACACCCAGAGGTTTTCATGCAGGTGGGTATATAAATGACAAGAGGTGTTCTAATACATGCGCGCCCGACTGTATGTGCCCTTTCAACTCTGCTAGCCCCACCCACTTTGCATGCAGACAGCGAGAGTGGGCGGAGCTTACAGAGTTGAAAGGTTACTGTGTGTCATGCAGGAGCATTTCTATAAAACCCTTGGTTGGTACTAGCCCATGCAGAATGGGGCAGGCTCCTTTTTGCTTTTGGAGTTCCCCAACTAGTGTTTTTTTTGTTTTGTTTTTTTAATTTCAAAACGCAGGTTTGACATTTCCAAGCAGCTTAAGAGTCACGCTGATGTTTACGACATTTTTTTCCAATAAGCCACACATTCCGGTTTCTGCACCGGGCCAGGGGAGAAATTGCAGCGTTCAAGTCCTGACCATTCGTATAGCATTCATTCAAGGGCCTGAGCAAGCTAAGCTGGGTTGCGAGGTTCTGTAGCCTAGATCGGGTTTTAGAGCGTCTTACAGTGACGGTGCTTGACCGAACCTCCCTCTACTGTTGATATCTGGCAATGCTTGTGCGGCAACACTATATATACAGTATCTCTCTCTCTCTCTCTCTGTCTGTCTGTCTGTCTGTCTGTCTGTCTGTCTGTCTGTCTGTCTGTGTCTTCTTTCTTTCTTTCTTTCTCTCCTTTCTTTCTGTCTTTCCTCCTTTCTTTCTGTCTCATTTATTTATTTCTCTGTCTGTCTCTCTTTCTTTTCTTTTTCTCTCTCCTTTCTTTCTTTGTCTGTCTTCTTTTTCTCTGTCTCTCCTTTCTTTCTGTCTCTCTGTCTGTCTCCTTTCTTTTTGTTCTCTCTCTCTCTCTCTCTCTCTCTCTCTCTCTCTCTCTCTCTCTCTCTCTCTCCTTTTCTCTCTCTCAGGGAATTGAACACGGTGCATTAAGATTTATTTTTTTAATACGCTATAATTTAATAAAGGTATTGAATGAAACAAAATATATCATTGTGTATGCAGAGTAGCACATCTGATTGACTTTTTCAAATAAATTCTCTCTCTCTCTCTCTGTCTGCAGAGTGGCTCTCAGTGGCATGCTGATTTCACGACCCTCAGTACAGGTGGGGCGCTACAAGATGATTAAACACGAGCACGATAAAGGCAATGAAGAGAACCCCAAACGGTAATTACTTGGAAATTGCTAAGTATCTGCACCCCCCCCCCCCCCCCCTCTCAGAATTGCTCACCTTTGCCCACAGCCGATACGAAACAAGCTGTAGATTGGTGATTCTGGTATCTTGGTCTGAAAGCCACATTTAAGCTCTGCTTTAGCTCAAGGGAAAAGTTTCCATGACTAGGACTGGGTCATAAACACTCCTTGCTATAAAACCTATGGCATGCTGGGTATTAGTTTAAGTCATGCTGTAAATGTTTACCAACTCTGCCCTCTAGTGGACAAAGGGGTGTGCTGCATGATCATTCTCAAAACATCTTTCTAAGCCTAATCTGCAGTGTGCAGTGCGCTTAAAAACAAATACAGCAGACGTTTGCCTTATTGACGCGCTGCCTGTTACACTTAGGAACCTGGCAGCCGGTTTAGTTTCCTGTAAAGAATTGAACACACTGCATAAAGATGCATCAAAGATCAGACATATTTATTCTGAAGATCGCTCTGTGAAGTTCAAGGAGGGGATATTTTCACGTGTCTGTTGTTTTTATGTTTTTACTTTGTTTGTTAATTCACCGATTTGGTGAAAATTAGAATGCATTTTTAAAAGGTGGACATAAATAGTCTACAGTTTAGCATTTACTGTTTCAGGTAAGCATTTAACAAGATATTTCGCAGTGAATACAATATTATTATTATTATTATTTATTTCTTAGCAGACGCCCTTATCCAGGGCGACTTACAATCGTAAGCAAATACATTTCAAGTGTTACAATACAAGTAATACAATAAGAGCAAGAAATACAATAACTTTTGTTCAAGTGTGACAAACCACAATTCAATAATACAGCAGATAATAGTGATAGTTAAATCAGGATATACAGACCTACCCAATCCTCCTTGTGCTCCGTCCTTCAGGATGAGACGTAAAACAAACTAGGTCCTATTGGAAGTGACTCTGCAGCAGCAGTTGTGATGCATAGTTCACCCCCTAGTCTCTTTAAGTCGCTTTGGATAAAAGCGTCTGCTAAATGTCTAATTAGTAATAATAACGATGTCTGTACTTTTTTCACTGTTTTGTGTCTTGCAGGTTTAACATGTTGGCGAAGACAAGGCGCACATGGAAGCAGGATGGAATGAACACGATGGAGTATGAGGTGCTGTCTAAGGAGTTCAGACCACTCTACACTAACATCACTGTGGACATAGGCTCAGAAAAGGGGTTCCACCCCAAAACGTGAAACCAGCCCCTACGGCGGCGCCATACTCTCTCCAACCGCTTGAGGACACATCTCCTCTCACCTCTCTCTGATACAAAAAACAAACTCTGTTATTCCTTGAAACTCTACTGGCACTTTAATGGAAACACAGTAACTACAGACAAGACTTTTCTTTTTTTTCATAGTAGAAAAGCCTTTTTTATTTGTATTTGTTTTTGGGTTTTTTTTCTATCACACGGATGTGCTTTTACCAGAAATTGTTAGAATTTTTCTGGAATGAATGTTTTTGACTGATATTTTATATAAATATATATCAGATTTCTTGTAATCACCCACTATGCCTTAAATTCTCTCTCTCTCTCTCTCTCTCTCTCTCTCTCTCTCTCTCTCTCTCTCTCTCTCTCTCTCTCTCTCTCTCTCTCTCTCTCTCTCTCTTTAAATAGTTGAGATCTTGTATTTAAACAAAAAAAGGACGCGCTGGTCTGTGCGATATTCCAGATCTGTCGAAAGCAGGAGACATTTTCCTTCATCTTTTTACCGCTATTCAATAAACTTTACAACACAAAGTAAAATTAATCTTAATAAAAAAATAAAATTACTTGTTTGTCCAGCTTTTGAATGAAGACAGTTTTCCCATGCTTTTACCATACTGTGGTTTGCCATAATATGCTTTACCAGACCTCTCTGTGCTTTACAATGCTTCCCTATGCTTTACCAGACCTTTCTGTGCTTTACAATGCTTCCCTGTGCTTTACCAGACCTCTCTGTGCTTTACAGTGGTTCCCAATGCTTTACCAGACCTCTCTGTGCTTAACAATGCTTCCCTATGCTTTACCACACCTCTCTGTGCTTTACAATGCTTCCCAATGCTTTACCACACCTCTGTGCTTTACAATGCTTCCCTATGCTTTACCAGACCTCTCTGTGCTTTACAATGGTTCCCTATGCTTTACCAGACCTCTCTGTGCTTAACAATGCTTCCCTATGCTTTACCACACCTCTCTGTGCTTTACAATGCTTCCCAATGCTTTACCACACCTCTGTGCTTTACAATGCTTCCCTATGCTTTACCAGACCTCTCTGTGCTTTACAATGCTTGCCTATGCTTTACCAGACCTCTCTGTGCTTTACAATGCTTCCCTATGCTTTACCAGACCTCTCTGTGCTTTACAATGCTTGCCTATGCTTTACCAGACCTCTCTGTGCTTTACAATGCTTGCCTATGCTTTACCAGACCTCTCTGTGCTTTACAATGCTTGCCTATGCTTTACCAGACCTCTCTGTGCTTTACAATGCTTCCCTATGCTTTACCATAACTCTCTGTGCTTTACAATGCTTGCCTATGCTTTACCACACGTGTCACCATGGTATATCACACTTTGCTGTGCTTTTACTGTGGTAAAAGTGTATACGGGCTGTGTGATTTGTATAGTGATATTGTAAACTGGTTTTAGATTTAATTTAACCACATGGTGTGCAGGGAGAGTCATTCTTTGCTGAGGGTTCCAACAGGAGCGTTCTTGGGTGTAAAGAGGCCATTGGCTTGGCTTGGGGGATCGGAGGACGCCTGCTGACATTAAGTTCTCCTGAACTGCTGTGGAGAGTTTCTGCAGTGAGGGGAACACCATTGGACACTGTAAACTGGAGAGAATACAGAGTAAAATAATCAGGCCCATATGGGCATTAAAATCTATCAACGGAATGAATCTGTTGAACCCTGGCCTACACTGATTGCAGTAAGAACACAACAGTGGAACTATGAGGCAATTAAACAGTGCAGGAAACCAGCTGCTTGGTCGCTGGGTCACTTTCTTCTCCTGACAGGTCTGGTATGTGTGAGTTTGTGGGGGATGGTGTTAGTGAAGATCCATGTGACGGAACGCACACCCTCTTAGAAAACATGCATCTAAATATAGCCAGTTACTCCCGTCCTCGCTCTCCGCTCGCTGTGTTGTCAGATTCATCGGCAAAGAAGCCTAAAGAAATGCAGCTTGCAGGTTTGATCTAGATGTGACTCGGTCATTATCAGTCTCTTGTAGGATCGACTTGGAGTATTGAAGGGTCTGTTTCTTCCACGTAGTAAAGAAGTTTTTTTTGGAAAGCCAGATCAGAATGTCGTTTGTGTACAGTACACAGCGTGGAACACTTCATCCAACACTAATGTTCTCGTACGTTTTCTTAATGTTGTAACTGTCTCAGGCAGTGCTGTGTGATGCTGTTGTAAGAGAGTGCGATCTGGGCTCAAACTGGCCACCCTGCACACCACAAAGCATCTTAAACAACTTTGAAAAAGTCTCGTGCATTTTACCATTTGTGGCTGTGTGTTCCTTTTCTCGTCCTATTTTTTTTTTTTTTTAACAAATTGCATGTGTGGCCTATTCAAGTCATTAATTAAATTAAACAATCACTGATTTGCCTATTGATGGTTTTCCAAGCTTTTCAGTTAGTGGTTTTATTTCATATGCACAACGAATCAAGACTGCAGAAGCAATGGAGGGTTTCTAATATATATATGTGGTTCTGAAAGGGAAACTACCCTTATGCCTCAAGAAAGAAAGTCTTTGACCAATGTGTGCTGCCAGTGCTAACTTACGGATGCAAAACCTGGACCCTGGATGCAAAAATGACTCGCAAATTACAAACGACTCAACGGAGTACGGAAAGATGCATGCTGGGAATAACAAGAAGAGACAGGAAAAGGAAGGAATGGATAAGAGCACCAACAAAAGTCTGCGATGTGATAATAAGAGCGAAAAAAAGAAACTGAAATGGCAGTGTGGGCCGGACATGTGGCAAGAACAGACCATCGATGGACCAAGGAGATGCTAGACTGGATCCCAAGCGATATAAAGCGACCAAGAAGATGACCTCCAGGAAGATGGCAAGATGAAATTAGGAAACACGCCTGGAGCAACGTGGATGAGAGACGCAGCAGACGGGCTTGTGTGGAAGAATCTTGGGGAGGTCTTCATCCAGCATTGCATTGAAAAAGGCTGAAGATGATGATGATGATGATGAGGATATATTATCAGTAATTTTGATTTGTTTTTTATTTTACTATTTTTTTCACATGTAATCATATTTAGTCATACTTATTGCAATTAATGTCCATTGCCGTTTCTCGTGCTTTACGACACCTTGCATATTCCTGACATGTCATAGTCATCCATTTTTTTCAGCCATATTGATACCTCCAGTTTTGAATTTACAGACATGGCAATGGGTAGGGTGGATGCTCTTAACAAACGTGTTTTACCTGCTTTTCAAACCCAGAGCCCCACTGTATTTGCTGCCCAACTGAGCCTGCTGTCAGTCTAACAGCTTTTGCAAGAGTCCAGCCTTCCTGGTGCCTGTTCTAGCGCTGTCTAGGCTCTGATTGGTTGCTTGTAGGCAGTGTGTGTGTGAGACAGCTTGCTCAACAAGCTTACACATTTACTCCACTCTGCTCAGACTGAGAGTGCGCCCGGCTGTTTAGTTAAAGTTAGCGCTGGCAACTGCTTACCTCTTCTAAGTCGTGAGTATATTGTGTGTATTTATAACAGCAGTGCTAACTTACAACTTTACACGTGATCTTCAATAGCAAGGCAGCAATAGTGTGGCACTGACAGAAAGACGAGGCAAGGGCAGCTGCTGTGATAATCTTCAGGATAATAACAGGATATGTGGATTCAAGGCAGTAGCAGAATACATGTACAGCACAGTGCGTCTATGTTGTAGACAGAAAACAAACTCCATCAGTTAATAAGAAAATAGCAAAATGCACTACAGTCTAGCATTAGGACTGATACTGGAAAGCTTTATTTATTTAACCAAAAGATGTACTCTTAGAGACTGTGGCCTCATTTACAAGGGGGTCCTGGAATTTAAAAAAAGATACTTGCAATGAGAGTGTAAACTAGAGCCAATGCGATACTTACTGGCAGCCATTAAACACAACAGAGTTTGCATTACTTTTAAGCCACATATTTTCATTGACATACAGTGACTGTGTTTTTTTTAAATAATGGGGAAGACGCAGAACAGTACTTCAGCTGTCAAAGTGGTGACGTGTGTATGCAAATACCAAAACAATGCAAATTTGTGGTGCTATTTCTAGTATTGAAATTAACAAGTGGGGCCAGATACATCCGCCAAGAATTTTTTTAGGAGTGAGACATAATATATATATATATGAACATAATTTAGATATTTTATTGGTAACACTTTTAAAATAATGGCCGCAAATTCCTAATGAATTCCCGGCTGAATCCCGCAGGAATCACAGCTGAATATCGTCTGCACTTCCTCTGAGTTCTGAAGTCATTCATTTTAAATTCATGTAGAATTAATTACCACCCTTCTTCATTCCATGTTCCTTTGTAACAAGCGACGTGGATCATGTGTGTAAGGCATGCATTCTTTCATGAATGAACACTTCTCACATGATGAATCAACAGGGGGCGGAATTCAAAATGAATGACTTCAGAACTCGGAGGACTTGCAGAAGATATTCAGCTGTGATATTCCTGTGATATTCAGCCGGAACTCATTATGAATTACCAGACGTTATTTTAAAGAGTTTCAGTTGCTTGCCGTAGATTTAGGCAATCATCCAACGTGTCTTTATAAACGCAATTGCCAGCGCCCTCCAATGATCTGCCACTTTGACTCAAGTTTCCTTTTGTTTTTCCGGAAATATACTAGCTGTGCACTAGATGGCGCTGGTGCTTACTAATCTAATGGCAGTGTGGCTCATCTAGCCTACATGAACTATGTCTATGGCAGGCAGCTTGACTTTACTGGTCACTATTTCTTTTAAATCCAGATTTCTGTAGAACTATGGCTGTTGAAACCTGTGTCCATTGTGAGTTGGGCCCTGCTCCCAGATGTGAAATGCATTTCCTTCTAACCCTTACAGCATCCATCCCTGTGCATGCCGTTTCCTTGGTTACGGTATTGCCGGTGTAATTAGTACTCTGAGCTCATTCGCAAACACACAAATAAGGCGCTCGGCTTCCTTTAATAAACCGACCGCCGCAGTTTTGCCTTTTAAATGCCAGGTAATCCCAAGTTAAATATTGTTTTATACATGTCGTTGTTGAATATCTTAGGATTCGTGTTTGTTTTGTGGCTTTTGATAACATTGTTTGTTTTGTTCTGGGTTTTTTTTTTTTAATGAAATTGAGTCGTGTCGGTAACAAAAAAATAAATAAATACAAAATGAAACTACAAAAGGTCTATTATTATGAAACTACAAATGGGTTATTATGGCTTCAAGTTGACTTTTGCGATATCGTTGTGTAGTTTCTTTAAATGTAAACATCAGTTTCTCTATCCTGAAGAAGAGAACTATACAATTGTGATTAATTATCGTTTAGTTCGTCCAATAAAAGAGATCACCTCAACTTATCTTTGTCTCTCATCTCTGGTTAGATACGGCTCCTAATTCTTCGATCAACAGTGTTTGTTTTTATTTTTTATGGACATTCTCAAAAATGTTTAGTCGATGGTCAACAGCTGCAGTACTTAAGCGGTTACTCACTGACACATTATTAGGAACTTATTTTTTTTTACTGACACGACTCTTTTTCCTTATTATTTTAACCAGTAGGCTATACAGTACAGGGTGATGAAATAAAATTGGTCTTAAAATATGACCTGTCATTGATGATTATTATTATTATTATTATTATTATTATTATTATTATTATTATTATTATTATTATTATTATTATTATTAATGTATCTTCACAGAGTAATATCAAATTGCTTTTTTCCCCCCCATACTGTTTTACGGTGCTTGCAATTATTCTCTAGTAGTATTTATTCAGTAATCCAACTAGTTGTGATGTAGTGGGATTGCTAACAGAGTATCTGTAGTATTCAAACGGGACGGATAGACCCACATCATACAGTATGAAGCCTGTGGAGCGGGCATAGATTGATACACGAGGTCCCCGAGTCAATATTGATTTTTAAAGATCGAGTAAAGCCTGCTTGTCGTCTCACCTGCTTTATTTTTTAAAAAAACCTACGATGGCATGAGAAAACCCACAGAAAACCAGAAAGGCAAATATTCGGGCCGCGCTTTATTTTGAGCGACACGTTACCAGTTTTCCATATCGAAAAAAAACCGGACAAATTGACTTTTCAAAATCTAACATGAAATAAATACTGCACTACTATTATGGCTTTTGCGATATCATTTTGCAGTTTATTTGATCACATGACGTTAAATAATGTTTCAATCCTACAATTCTAGCTGATGCAAAACATTTGGCCATAGCTGTAAATTTAAAGCTGCGTGGTGTGCAGGGGGAAGTCACACAGTCAGGAGAGCGCATGGGTCCCCGAGGGTCTCCCCTGGTAAAGGCACGGGTGTGTGGTGTGCAGGGGGGAGTCACACAGTCTGGGGAGCGCAGGGGTCCCGGAAGGTCTCCCCTGGTAAAGGCACGGCCGCGTGCTGTGCAGGGGGGAGTCACACAGTCAGGACAGCGCAGGGGTCCCTGAGGCTCTCCCCTGGTAAAGGCACGGGTGTGTGGTGTGCGGGGGGGGAGTCACACAGTCAGGGGAGCGCAGGGGTCCCCGAGGGTCTCCCCTGGTAAAGGCACGGCCGCGTGCTGTGCAGGGTGGGTCACACAGTCAGGGGAGCGCAGGTTCCTGGCTGTTTGAAGTCAACAGTCTTCGCTTAGGATATGACAAAGGAGTGTTGCATTGCTGGTTATCTTCCAGTGTGTCCTTGTCTCCATCCTATCTCTCCATCAGACTCAAGGAGAGGCTCCCCATAATCTCGTGCCTGTATCTCTTACACAAGCACCGCTATCTCCCAGCCATGGCGTTCCCCTTGGGAACCGCAAGGTCACTCAGCTCCGGCTGACAAGGTCGCACACTTCCAGGAGAGTGGAGAGAGATAAGATGTGGAGCCTGCGTGGGAGAGTTGTGGGGTTAGTCGGAGCTAAGGTTTCCACCCGCACCATTAAACCAATCTGTGAAACCTGTTCAGATATCAAACCAGATGCCGTCCTTTTCCTCTGGTAAAGATAATAAAATACACATTTCTATCGCGTTTTCATCACAGAGAACTACACATTTTTTTAAATTAACAATTCAACTATTCAATTATAAAACAGACTAATATAAAATGTAATGACAGAGTATCAAATTCAGTTCCTCAATGCTTTTTAAGTTGAAATGTAATATCACCGCTACTTCAGGGCAGCAGTGTGGAGTAGTGGTTAGGGCTCTGGACTCTTGACCGGAGGGTCGTGGGTTCAAATCCCGGTGGGGACACTGCTGCTGTACCCTTGAGCAAGGTACTTTACCAAGATTGCTCCAGTAAAAACCCAACTGTATAAATGGGTAATTGTATGTAAAAATAATGTGATAGCTTGTAACAATTGTAAGTCGCCCTGGATAAGGGCGTCAGCTAAGAAATAAATAATAATAATAATCTATGTTTTCTAAATAAACCGCACCTATAACCGCGTTGCCCATAATGTGACTCTATATTAAGAAAAAAAAAAACAGGTGGCACAGAATTTCACGGGGAACTGAATTTGATAACCGGCAGTGCAACTTCTCAAACTTCGAGTTAAAGAAAATTAATTAAAAATGTGTGACCGAGGGGCGGGATATAAAACGACGCTCGTTTTTGAAGTTAATGAAAAGATTAAGAAGATTAAAAACTGGTTGCCCAAACAAATCTTTATTTCACCGTATAGGATCACCTTATTTTAAAACACTCGGTGTGCAGCACTGCAGCTATGTGAGGCAGTGCGTTTTGACGCGGTCTGTTTGTTTCTCAACAGATCAAGGTCATTTAGACTTTAGCACTGTGCCATCTATCTGCATATGACATCGGAGACGGTGTGTCTCCCAGCTGCAGCATAACCGCCTGCTGAGGAAAACGCCTCCAGCCAACGGACCGCCGGACATGAGCATGCAGGGTTCGGGTAAGACTCGGCTGTACAGTCTCTGTGCACCACACAGTGCGACACATTAGCTTAAAAAGAATGTTAAGTGAAAATATAGCATTAACCGGTAAAGTTGTATTACAGTAGTACAGTAACCTTTTATACAAACGTTACTGAGGGTTGATTTTGCGAAAAACTCGAATTGGGGACATAACAGATACATTGGAAATGGTAAAGGATTTTAAAACTGCACATTTAAGGTCGATCATTTATCGCTTTCTTTAACTCTGCAGTTAAAATACTGAAAAGGAAGAAAAAAAGGCCAGTATATTTTTAATAGAAATATAAAAGGGTTATGTTTGATTTTTAAAGAGGTTTTTCACTGAAACATTAAAATAAAATGTTTAGAAAGAAAGAAAGAAAGAAAGAAAGAAAGAAAGAAAGAAAGAAAGAAAGGTTATGCAAATTAAATATTTATGTAAAATGTGTCAAACTATTACAAACTCAATAGGTAAGGCCTATGCTGTTAATTTTCTTAGGGTACTAATTTACATATACGGATATTTTATACGTTATAGTGCTGTTTTAAAAATAAATGACAATAAAATTAAT
This sequence comes from Acipenser ruthenus, assembly GCF_902713425.1. NCBI lineage: Eukaryota > Metazoa > Chordata > Actinopteri > Acipenseriformes > Acipenseridae > Acipenser > Acipenser ruthenus. Next base: position 976,519 of record NC_081226.1, on the reverse strand, counting down.
CGAATTTGTATTTAGTTAGTTTTGTACATACAAACGCAACCATTTTAATAAAACTGGCAAAGTCTTTAATAGAGATCTTTACATTCGAATGCATGACTTTAGATCACGCTGATGCGTTGCACCTTTACAGATGTTGCGTGAAGGGGGGGTTATTTGTAAAATAATACATAAATATACCAAACTGTTTACAAAACAACAAAAAAACTAAACCGGCGTTTACCTGCCAAGTTATTACCGTACTAAATCTGCACCCGATCAACTGGTGAAACGTAAAAACAGTAAATAGTTATCGGTGGTAGCCTAGTCTGGTGTTGCGCAGGTAAACTTGGTGGGAGAACACCGCGCGCGGACACGGGAGAATCCTCAACGTCGTTTGCTTTTTGGTCTCCATGGCAACTTATATTAATACGTACGGTTTCTTTCAGAAAAAGGGTGGACTTAACAAAATCTAGATTGTTTTAAATACACCACAGTTTGTAATGTCCATAAAATAGCATGTGTTCTTTCAGAAGGGGGGGCAGACGTAACCAAATAGTGTAATAACTGTATTTTTTTCTTTAATTAAACATAGTGTGTACTAACTTGTAGGTCAACATTACACATGCAATATTATAAAATGACGGTATGTGTATATCATTAGTGTTTTGTGTTGCCTACCTCCCTAGTACCGATGTAGAGATGTAAATAAGACTCCCGTTGCACAGCAGTTTGATCCATTCCTGGTTTTACACCTGCTTGTTTATCTATACGCTGTGTCTAATCAAGCTCGTATTAAAACCTGGAATGGGTGAGACTGCTGCAGCATGCAACAGGAGTCTCGTTTCACATCCCTGCGACGTGCAGTACACTGCATTTGTTTCTGTTATGATAGTGTTGGAAATAACCTGAAATACAACCTAAGCCCGGCAGGTGGCGCGACAGCCAAAGAAAAAAAAAACAGCCATTCACCTTAGTGGATGGGAAACTGGTGACATTTAGGCTTTGACGTAGAGGAACTTTTTGCAGTACACTAAGGGAAGCTGGAGCCAACATGGCGAACTTATTGCCGTAGTTGCCGTCACGGCACAGAGCCAGTTTTGTTTATGTATGTGTTTATTTCCAGGATTACATATCACTCCTTTGTAGCCCACCCTAAACACGCAATCCGCTCGGATTGGTGTATCACGAGTGGGCTGCTTTGACTAGAACACCGCTACTTCAGATAGGAGGGGTGGATCCGGTCAAAAAGTTTTACACGAGGGGTGTACAATTTGGGGTTACGTTTAAATAAACCCTTTTCAATACATTTAAAGATCATAAAATTGGAGTTGAATTTCTAAAGGCGTCCTAAACTCAATGTTTATCCAAGGTTCCGATTAATTTCATCAGATATAATTGGTTTTAAAGTTTGGATTTATATATTGAGCCCCCACCCCCCCACCACCAAAGTTTTGGTAGAGTTTGTGTAAGAAAAACCGAACAGCTGCTGGGAAAGATTTGAAAAAAATAATAAATACACCTATTTATTAAATGGATTATTGTAATAACCGCAAACCAAGCGAATGATTCTAGTATCGGTGTGCTGTCGTTTAAATACGGACTAAAATGACAACAATGTTGGTGTGTTCGTATGAAAAGACCGAGTTAATTTCTACGACAGCCACTGCCAGGCTAGTTTATCAAATTGAACCGGAGGGGAATACCACAAGTGGATGTGCTTCTCGTGTGAGGTAGGGAAGAACGCGTTTAGTTTGTTTTTTAGATACGAAATCGACGCGTAACCGTTGTGTGGTTCTTTGGGTTATTTATCTTTTAAATATCGTGGTGTGCGGGGTTTTAAAAAGTAGCGAAATTCACTTTTTTGTTTTTCTCTTGGCGCTTTTTGCAAACGCAAAATTAATTAAAAAGTTAACGCTGGGACTGACAAAGCCTGAGCGCCCCAGCGTCTAGGATTGTCCAGACAACTCAACCCAGATTAAGGCAGATTTAGAGGGGGGGAAATATCCTAGTGGAGCAACAGGACACACAACCCTGCAGAATAATTGAAAAATGCCATAAAACAGTAAGATACAATGATATCTGAAGCTTAAGAGAGTTCTCTCTTTGTATGTTCTCTAGCACATAGGGGACCTTCATAGCCAAATGAATCAAATCTGTTGCACAGTAGTAGCGCATAGAATCCATTGCATTTTGCTGGAGCGTGGCTGGCTTTCTGTTATCGGTATTGCGCTGCTGTTTGAGATAAGGGTGCTGTTTTAACCTTCCCTCGTTTGAACAGCACCGCGCTGTCAACAGCATTGGGCTTCGATTGCCTGGTTAATTAATACACAGAAATGGCACGCGCTGGCTATGTCATAAAACGGGTTTGCCTTGGGGTGCGGAGCGGAGAGAGACCGTCCCAGTGCAGCCTGGCTCTCAGGAATATTGCATGAGGGTTTGCTTGTGTAGAGGACTTTGTTGGAAATGCATTAACTCGTTTGGCGACAAACTATAAAAAGCTATTTTTTTTTGCACATGTGGCAGGTGTCTCTATTATTATTATTATTATTATTATTATTATTATTATTATTATTATAAGCGACTCCCTGCAACGGAACAGGAGAGCTGAGGGTCAGTGGGTGTCCACCTGCCTCTTTACACCCCTGAGCTCACAGCTGTCCTTCCCTGGAATACAAAGGCTAGCCCTGCAGGTGTCCGTTCAAGATCACCATAGCGTGGTGATCAACTGACGCATTCCCTCCCAGATTACACCTCCACAATTTTACATATTAAGATGATCCTATTATAATCTTATCACTCCCTCCCCGCCCACAGACACCCCTGTTGATCTGTACACAATATTGTGGAAACCACGGTGTTTGATCATCTCCTCTTACACCAGCGATGGCAGGTTTGCTCATAACAGTACTTTTAAAAACATCCTCTTCCGTGTGACCGAAAGGAAACGGGGAACCAAAATCTGACCGAGCACGTGTGCTGTTGCGAAGTGCAGTCGAGCATAACGCTGCCAAGCCTTCGTTGCTGTGATTTTATTTGGATGTATTTGTATGTCCTCTTCCTAATTCCACGTTGCTGTTTTGCGTTGTTCTACTTGAGTGTTGGCGTTATTGAACAGCCCTCTGCTGGGGTCACAGTATCTCTTGTCTTTGACGTTTCTGCGTTGCTTGCCCTGCAGTTTTCGCAAGTCAATGTTGCGCAAATTCTGAATCGGCCTGTGTGAATCTGCAGGGTGTTAGGCGTGTTCTCAATTTGATATTCAACAAGCAGTCCTGTAAATTCGTTTGCATTCAGCTCTGTTTAGTGTTTACTTGGGATGTAATGTAGATTATTACTAATCAGTCATTTAGCAGACGCTTTTCTCCAAAGGGATTTACAGAGACTAGGGGGTGAGTTATGCATCAACAGCTGCTGCTGCAGAGTCACTTCCAATAGGACCTCGTTTGTTTTACGTCTCATCCTGAAGGACGGAGCAGATGGAGGTGAAGTGACTTGCTCAGGGTCGCACAGATTGCAGTGTGTTGTCGCTACAAGGACTGAAAAGGATTTTTACTAAAGGTACAGTCAGATGCATTTCGGTAGTTTAGGTTTGAAATTCACTGTCTCACTCCAGGGAAATATATAACAAGAGATTAAATGTGTTAACAGGTTTTCTATTGAAGTGACAGTAAAATGGATTCACTGTCACTTTAGATCAACGGTCATCTCAGAAGTTGACATATTGATAAGACCTTTAGGGGCACACAGTCATATGAGTTCCAGCATAACGTTAAAAAAAAAAAACAGGTTACATTGACTTCCTTGAAACAGACCAGTCAAGCTGTGCAGTTTTATCCAGACGGGTGTTTTCGTACAGACGTCAACATCTTAAACTCGCACATTCCCAACCAGATTATAACTAGCTGATTTAGAATAAGACTTGGAATGGAAACAATCGTTTTTTGTTACCGTATTGAGAAGGAAATTACTCATTAACCACATCGAATGCGATTGGAAAAACGCTTTTTTTAATGCTGAATACAATCATTGTGTTCTGTAGACTTGCATGCCTGTTTTTTTGTGTATAGGAAATAAATCACTAGGCTACCTAGATTAAAGATCTTTGGCATGTTTGTAAAGCCATTGCACCTCTTTATCCAAAATGAATGTACAAACACTATCGTGTCAATGTTAGTTTAACAAAAGTCCTATACCAAATATGAACAGCAATACTTGTGATTCAGTCCTTTTAAGGGCATGCTTAAGGCAAATTATTATTATTTGTTTATTTAGCAGACGCCTTTATCCAAGGCGACTTACAGAGACTAGGGTGTGTGAACTATGCATCAGCTGCAGAGTCACTTACAAGTACATCTCACCCGAAAGACGGAGCACAAGGAGGTTCAGTGACTTGCTCAGGGTCACACAAGGAGTCAGTGGCTGAGGTGGGATTTGAACCGGGGACCTCCAGGTTACAAGCCCTTTTCTTTAAACACTGGACCACTCAGCCTCCTTTAAAATATGAATGCAAGCCAACAGTTATTTTTTAATTTTTTTATTTTTTGACAAACCCAGGACTGGAACACCAGTTCTGTTGTCAATTCAACGCTTGTCTTCTTTCTATTCCTTAAGGATATTATCTTCAAGTATTGCTCATCCTTGTTAGACAGCTTTTTGGGTCTTCCAGTCCTGGGTTTGTCAATTACAGATGTTTCTCTGTACTTGTTGATTATGCTTCGGATACCACACCTTGAAAATCGAGCGATGCAAGCTATTTCACTCAATGTGTTTCCTTCTTTATGCAAGGTTGTTATAATAGTAGAAAACACTAGTGGAGGCTTTGAGTAAATTGTTGATGCTCATAATGCATCAGAGTAGAAAAGCGCAACATGTCTAAGACTTTTGCACAGCAGTGTGTACGTATGCATGTAACAATTTACAGGTTTGCAGATTTTTAGAGAAATGCTTTTCAACTTCAAGCACTGACTAGCGCAAGTTAATGTGTCATCTTTTCTGAGTTTGTTAGTCCACCCGGCTGTTTTTCCGCATTTCGTTTTGCTTTCATCTAGGACACCACTGGTCCGCCTGTCCCAAAACATGCTGAGGACAGCTCATCAGTGACCCAGTTTAGCTGACATAATTGTTTCAAGGCAACATTATGACAGTTCGAACTGTCTCCAAAATATGACTCCAAATATGCAAACGTTTTAAAAATACCGCTTCGATTTCAAAATACATTTCAAGTTAAAATAAGCAACCCTTCATGGCAACATGATACACTTAAGAAAGATCTAGGTGGAGTTGGGATATGCATAAGAGAAAAACTGACAAATTAAAAAATGTGACATGAAATACTACTGTACTACTATTATGGCTTCCAGTAGATTAATTTTGCGATATTATTTTGTAGTTTTATTTGATTTACATGATGTGAAATTAAAGATCTAAATTATGTTGATCTATTTTCATCATCCTAAAATTCTAGGTGATGCAAAACCTTTGACCCTAGCTGTAGGGTGACCGTGTTTCAGTTTTCTAATTTTACTCTCCAAAATAACCGCTGGTGATGCAACATCTGTTTCTCCTTGCAGTTCTCGGACACATCTGGCCTCTTCCTTCTTGTTTGGATGCAGTTTTCTCAGAAGGAGGGAAACACATTCTGCTGCTTGTGGCAATGGCATGACCTAAAACATCTAGTTTCTGCTGTTGAAAAATCAGGAGGATCTAATTCACGGTGTTTACTTGAAGGTCTGAATTACTGCCCTTTTTTTTTTTTTTTTTGATTCCCAAACAGGTTTCCTTATTTTCTTATCCTAAAGGTAATCTGCGGAAGCAACACGGTTCTGCTGTAAGATTAATCTGCTCATTTATTTAACTGCAAACTACCTGTAACAGAACAGTGTTCTGCAGCAACTGTTCTGTGGTGGTGGAGATGGAAAACTCTAGATCTTCTGGATCCATACGAATCACCTGTTAAAACCTGACAAAGAAGACTCTAGAAGAGGCAGTGGCTCCCACGCGCAGTATTCAGCAAACAGAAAATGTGTCTGGAACCATTCTAGAATGTTCCTGGAATGTTCCAAAACTCTTAACCTTCAAACTGTTGCCTTTTTTTAGTTTTGGGGGAAAATCAACACTATCTTGGCTGGCAGCAATTAACACTAACCTGCACAGCATTTTAACCCCGTCTTCAGATATTCCCAATCAAAAGAAACAACGTTCCCGGCCAAGAACACAGACCGAAAAAAAAAAAAAACACATTCACTTCACCAAACCCATACAATGGCCTGGCCTGTCCCGATCCCATCTCTAAAAGTCCTCCCCCCCACCTCGGACTCTGACAGCTGGTCTCGCTCCTCCACCCCCAGCTTCAAGCGCCGCCGCAGGGCTCCGCACCGGGACTGGGGGCTGAAATCGAAGGCTGAACCAGTGAACCTGCTGCTGTCGCCCCCGGAGACCCTCCCTCCACCCCTGACCCTCCTCCAGCCCCCCTCTGTCGAGATCAGCCCCTCGAGTGACGAGGAGGCCCTGCCCTGGTCCTCCTGCTCCACCCCCAGCTCCTCCCCGCGCCGACGGAGTTTCCTGCTCAGGAAGTGGCTGCAGCGGGACCGCAGGGACAGAGGCAGGGGGAGCGATGACTGCAGGTTGGTGCTGCTGCTTCAGTCCCACATATTTGTAATGCAATGCAGTATAATACAGTATAAAGCAATACCATACAATTCAATACACTACAGTACAACACAATGCACATTTCTATAGCGCCTTTATCTCACAGATCCCAAGGTGCGCTCTCTCTCTCTCTCTCTCTCTCTCTCTCTCTCTCTCTCTCTCTCTCTCTCTCTCTCACACACACACATGTTTGCATTCCTATATTTGTGAGGTCTCCTCATTGACTCTCATTATATTTTTATTTACTATTTCTAATTCCAGTCAGATAAAACTCCACACAGGGTGAAAGTCGACAACAAACTAAATATTTTGGCACTTTTTATTTATTTATTTATTTATTTATTTATTTATTTTTTATTTTTTTAAGGCAGTTTAGTTCTCAGGGCTTCTGAAAAGCTGCAGATTTCAAATTACTTATAGAATGTTTATAGAATCTTCCACTGTTTTAAGAGCTGAAAACAAGGAAAAGGGTCTAATTAAGCAAATTATTAGTTCAATGAAGAGTTTAGTTAAGTCACTGAGAGCTCAGTTGGAATGAAAACCAGCAGACACAGGGGGTCCCCAGGACAGGACAGCCCTGTTGTAAGCTATGCTCAACGGAAACGTTTAGTGTGGTTAGATATGGTTCTATATATAAATCTATGGGGGGGAGGATCTAACTTTTCCACGTGTTATGAGAACGTCTTTCTGCTGGAACCTGAGAGGCTTCACATCACGAGACGCTGCTGTTCTCCTTCTTAAAGGCGCAGCAGTCCAGGCTGCTTGCAATAAGTTAACACGTAGTGTCTCTTACTGTTACCAGAAACCATCTTGTTCTATAAAGGTCAGCTTCTTCTACATAAGAGATGTCCTACTAGATGGGTTGATTTCTCGTAAGTGAAGTCTTTCTAGTTTTCCTGACCCTGTTGTCACTTTGACGCTTGCCACAGCACCAGAAGTTCATTTATACGATCTTGTTATTGTCTGCAAGGCGGGCAGTAGGTAGGGTTGCCACAAAACTAGGTCTCCCGGAACCTGGTTTCAAGACACTGTTCCTGAAAAGGTGTCTCAATGTTCCCTCTGCTTTTAAATGCACGATATCTCCTCCAGATCGGATTTAGAGCTACGTAGCATTAAAGGCCTTCAGTGTATTCTTCTGTGCTACAGTGGGGATATAAAACTGTTAATTCATTTTCCTGCATGGCAATAATCCGGGATTGAGCGACTCTCCGCATTATCCCCCCCCCCCCCCCCCCCCCCCCCCGTCTTTCATCTCTCTAATATTCCCGAGCTCGCACTGCGCCGGCAGCCCTAAACAGATTACGTTTTCAGTTCAGCGGGAATCAGATTTGTTTGTGGTTTATTACATGCTTAATCCCTCGCAGTCTCTCTGAGGGATTGGGGCAGAGTTCAGATAGCTGAATATATTACTTTTATATGTACAGTAGTTTCAGGCACCATTTACTGGGCAATCCTCATCAAGCATTCCTATTGGGCGATGATCTGTTTAATTTTTTTTTCCTCCTGAAAAAAGGCTCTGCAGGTAAAGTTTATCATTTAAAGGAAGAAAACTATAAAAAAACAGAGTAGTGCATTGTAGAAGTTAAAATGCAACATGACTTTTGTATTAAACGGGTCACATTTGCAGTTGGCTTAAAAGCACTGGAATTCCAATGCACAGCGTGTCGAGGTTTATTTAGGGTTTCCATATGACTCCATGGACATTAGGAGAGGTCAGGCTTTTCAGCTCCCATTGCAATGCATTCTGGGAAGTGTAGTTCTACTGTGAAAGGTACCGGAGACAGGTCAAGTGTACCAGAATGCATTGGGGTGCGAGCTGAAAAGCCTGAACTGTCCCAAACTGTCCCAGTGTACACAGAGTCCTATGGTATCAAACTCTCAAGGACAGATAATCTTGGAAGGTCCACATTTCCCTCGTGTTATCTGCGGTAGGAGAGATAGACCAGACCAGGGCTGATATGCAGGCGTCAGAAACCCAGAGTATTTACATAACAAACAAAGTGATTTACATAAACTCCACAGCACAGGGAAATGGGGAAGAAGGAGCGGGAACTTGCGTCAGTAAACAGAGGCTTTAAATAACATTGTCTTTGCATTTAACATTGTTATGAAAGCTTATTTTTGGTGCAAGGCCTAGGCAAAGCGAATCTTTGTACTGTTGCTTGGTTTTTATAGACTCTGATTAGCACTAATCTGTGAAGCTAGTAGTATCAATTCACTTCTGCATGTCCAAACGGAACAGGGGCTGATAAAAGTTTAAACTCTCCTTCAGAAATCCTCTATGCGTCCAATAGGAAACATTGATCCTATTACTACTATAGTACAGACAACTGATTCATACTGTGCGTCTGTTGCAGTAATAATCATATTCAATTCATATCGCAATGCAGCACAGCAAAATACACTGCTGCATATTTTTGTAAGGCACGCATCCTTGACTTTAATAATCCTGAAGTATTGCACATGCCCAGTAAATGTGTGTGTGTGTGTGGTGTATATATATATATATATATATATATATATATATATATATATATATATATATATATTTTTTTTAAGTGTTCGTTTTCAGCAGTTTTAATCAGCGGCCCAGTGTTTTTCCAAGTAGCAATACAGTTTCAAGTGCGGGTGACTGTGGCTTGCTTTCTGCAATGCCAGCCTTGGCCAGTAGGTGGCGGTGCATGTGGCGATTGGGTGGCTGACTTGTTTTAGCAAACCTCCAGGCTGTGTTAAGACCTGGCTCTTGAGTTAACAGTACTGAGAGAGGAGGGCCGACCGGCGGCTTCCATTCCTCACACCGCAACGCGAAACGGGGGGCTCGCCGTTGACTTTTATTTATTCAATGCAGTATTGTTGTTGTTTTTATGAAACAAGGGGATGCGTCTCAAATAAAGACTTTTACATCACATCCGCTTAAAAAAGACGAAGACGTTAGAACAAAAGCCAAAATACTGGAATCGGGCTAAATCGTAAACCTCCATGACATGTTCGAGTAAGTAGTATTTTTTTTTATTTTATATATTTTTTTTCATCGGTGCATGAGAATAAATCCCGTTATTTGCTGTGTTTTGGCAGTGGTGTAGAAACTAGGTGGGTATTTACATGTTTGTTAATGTTCTGAATTGCTTTGGGTGCATTTGAAAACGTGAGCAGAATTCAGATATATATTTTTTTTTAGTATCTGTAGCCGACAAAGGGGGGGTTTGTTTGAATTTGGTGCTATTTATTTATTTATTTATTTTGTTTTAAATTAAACATATTCACGGTAGCGTTTGGTGTTTCAATGAAAGAAACTGTAGCAAATTAAAATAAGTAAATAAACTATTGCTTTCTGGTTTCATTTGTAACTACGTTGTTGCTTAGAGTCACTAGACAAGTCCCGTAGAACAAAAACGACGCAAAGAAAACTGACGCTTTTGTAACTTCCCATATTATCGTTGTCTGAAAAATCATTGTGTTTCTAAATAACCACGTCTTTATTATCCAGCGGCTATCTGTTATCCATCAGTCGCTGTTCGGGGCTTTGTTTCATTGTGTTTTGCCTATACGCCGGTATTTGTTGTTGTACAAATTCTGAAGTATTGTTATTACTGTCTGTCTGAGGAAAACAAATGTAGATGCTTTAAGTCTGTAGTTTAAATTTTAAAATAAAACTGAACAAAAAAATGAAATGCTTTTGGACCAGATGACATTGCCTGTGTGTAACTTGTAAACGCGCTTGCGTGCGGGTTTAATAAATACGTTTTTATTATTTATGTATTATTTATTTATTTATTTATTTTTTCTTGTAAGAAACGTTATATTTGAGAGCCATTAAAAAATAACACGAACGTTGTCAGTCAGTCAGTCAGTGCTGGAACTAGACCTCCATTCTTAGTCCATTGTCATTTTTGGTTTCGTTTTATCGATTCGATAGAAAACACAAAAGGGCTGATTTTGTTAACGTTTTTAAAAAAAGACATACAGAATGGTTTTTTATTGTTTGTTGTAGGTTTGGTTGTCTTACGTCTTAATTCTTGTCTTTTTTAAATTTTTTTTTTTTCACCGGATGCTCGTGAAAAAAGGATGCTAATTTTAAGGTGGAGTGATTGAGTTCCCATTGTCCTACATATTACAAACAGAATTTAACACAGTAAAAACACTGTCATCTAAGTTATTTCTAAGAGGTTGGTGACCGATAAGTTGTGCTTTAGTTAAAAAAAAAAAAATGCTATTGTACTAATAGTGCGATTAGAAATATCTGACTACCTTAAATAATGCCAACAATATAGTTACACAACAAACCCACTATATTTCATTATGTAACACCTTTGCAACTGTGTAAGCCAACAGCTTTTTAATGTGTTCATTTTAATAATTCATATTTAACCCATTACACAGAGTTCAAGAACGGGTTAGTTAGGAACAGCATCAAATCAAGCCCAGGGAAATCCCATTTAATTGTCTTTTAGACTGCACATGAATGACGATACAAAGGAAGATGTATTTTCACAGTTCTGCTGTTTAGGGAAAACCTGTTTTTTTTAGGAAGTGGAATGTTAATTATGACATCACAATAGAAACTTTGTTAATGGAAATTGCATCACAAATTATTATTATTGTTTATTTACAGAGACTAGGGTGTGTGAACTATGCATCAGCTGCAGAGTCACTTACAACTACGTCTCACCCGAAAGACGGAGCACAAGGAGGTTAAGTGACTTGCTCAGGGTCACACAATGAGTCAGTGGCTGAGGTGGGATTTGAACCGGGGACCTCCTGGTTACAAGCCCTTTTCTTTAACCACTGGACCACACAGTAGAATCTGGTTCAAATCAAATCCAAATCTTACACCTGTATGCTGACAGATACTTTGCAGTCTTTTTTTGTCCTAAATGCTACTGTGCAAGAAACAGATGGTAATAGTTGTTTAGAATCTAAACATTTTCTAAGGATTTGTCCCAAACGTTGAACTGTTCTCTGTGATATGCATGTGGAACGGGCAGTGTTGTGTCATACACTGCTTTGAGGGATTCTGTCCTGTCCCCTGTCCGTGAGATGGACCGGGGACAGAACAAACACACACGAATGCTGAGGAGCCTGGCTGTTTTGCACAGCGGTTAAGGTGTTCGCTTGCTGTGCGTGTGGTTACCGGTTCACGGCCAGCCTCTGCCCTGCATGCCAAGTTACATAGAGGTGAGCCGCAGCGTTTCTACAGTGAGATGTGTGCAGTGTCACTTACTCAGTATTGAGTCCAGCTCTTTTCTGTATACTGTCAGTGACGAGACAGGTCTCAATAAACTAAACAGTCCCTTTGTTACCATAACAGGTCCTCTGAGTGAAACTGCTAGAAGATAGGCGTCTCCTGGCCATCCTGGCCAAAAACTTTCATATCCTAGAATTATAGATAGACATTAATAAAAAAAAAAAATGTATGGACAAAATTTAGATCTTTTATTTGCCATCACGGTAATCAAAGATACTACAAAATGATGTTGCAAAAGTCTACCGGAAGCCTAGATTTTGAAATGTCGCATTTTTCAATTTGGCAGTGTTTTTTTTTTGTGTGTGAAGTATATGGGAAAACTACTTAGCAGTTAACATTCAATATGTTAACCTAAACATTATTCGGCAGGTTTCATTCTAATGACTTAATTCTATAGGCTGATGCAAAACTTTTGGCCATTGCTTACAATGGATTAAGATCATTAGTGTTTTAGTGCCATGACAGGGTGCATGCAGGGCCCTAAATTGTCAATATAAGCATGAGCGCGATCATTTTTGAAGATGCCATGGCCGCTATAAAAAAAGATTTTCGTGCAATTCTGCTTTAAATTAGTATATAAAGCTATTACATTAACCAAGGACGGAAACAACAAACTGTACAAAATAATGCTTTTAAATCCTGTTTGTTGTGTTCATCCATTCGTTGTACAGAGGATCTCCAATATGCGGTTTTGAAACTTGAGAAATGTAATTTGAAGATGCAAGCTCTCTCTTTTAAAAAATAAATAAAAATAAAGCCTTTCAATGTCATTTTAAATGGTTTTATAAAACCTCCTCATGTTTTCTCGTCCGTTAAAACATGCAGCTGTTCCTCAGTAGGCAGGCATCTGCAGCGGTTGCCTTTATCGTGGGTCGAGGGTGTTTCAGCTGTTATCTAGGGGCTGCAGGGCTGGGAAAGGGGGTGTAATGATACTGCTGTGCATCTCCAGTCCACCTAAGAGGTGCACGCTGCAGAAAGGCTGCCCTTGAAAGTGGTCACTGTAGTTAATAGGCTGTTAACCCTTGCTTGACCAGCAGGCCTGTGACTGAGTCCCGAACACAATTCTACACTAAATTATAATCTATTTCTATGTATTAACCAGAGCTGAGGTCAATGTATAATTACTTTTACAGCAGCATTGTTTGCTGAAATTAAAATAACAAGGATATTTTGTTCAATTACAGCTAATTATGCTGCAGTAATTAGAATTGGTATGCTAGGCCATCATGCAACATTCTCGCCTTGCAGACCCTTTTAAGATTATCCGTCCTTTGAAACCTGGTCCTCGCGGCGCAGGAGAGGCGTTCTGGTTCTGAAATGTTCTGTCAAGAGACGGTGAAGTGGTGGATGGTACCATCTCGCTGTTTTGCGAGTTTGCCAGTTCACTGGTTTCTGATTGACACGAAATAATACAGCACTGAAGCGGTATGAGCCGTCGCTGTGGTTACTGATTTGTTTAGCCAGGTTTTGAGCTGCCTGGTTGGCAGCTGAAGATGACAGCAGCTTTAGTCTGTGGGAGAACACGGAGAGCGAGAGAAGAAAAAGTCTTTCTTTCTTTTTTAGATCTTTCAAGGACAAGTGACCCGCTGTGTGTTTTGTAAATGTGTGTTCAGTGAAGCATTGCAAATAAATTAAACAGGCAAAAACAACAAACTAATTGGTGGAATGGGTTTCAGATTATTATTATTTCTTTCTTAGCAGCCGCCCTTATCCAGGGTGACTTACAATTGTTGCAAGATATCACATTATTCTTTACATACAATTACCCATTTATACAGTTGGGTTTTTTTACTGGAGCAATCTAGGTAAAGTACCTTGCTCAAGGGTACAGCAGCCGTGTCCCCTACCAGGGATTGAACCCACAACTCTCCGGTCAAGAGTCCAGAGCCCTAACCACTACTCCACACTGCTGCCCATGGGAGGTGGGGGTGAGTGGTCACTGGCTTCAAATCGTCATTCGGGCTGTGTTTTATTATTTTTTTTACTCTTATTTCAGTCTAAAGTAGGTATTTCAATATATACAGAACAAAATGTAGCCTTGTCACATTCAAAATCAGAAACATCCGCTACAGAGCTCCTTGGCATGAAGAGGCCGTGGGTTTGGATCGGATCGGATGACCCCTACTGACCTTCCGCTCTCCCGAGCTACGTTGAGGAGGCATGATCTGACATTCTAAATTGGGTAGAAAAACAGCGACTGACGAGAGACTGCACTGAAAAAAAAAATATATATGATGGTGAGAATTTGATCTCGGCCTCTTATTCCTCATGATAAATGAAGACTTGAGATGCGGCTGGCTGTGTTTCAGAAATCGGTTGCCCAAGGTTATTTTCCTCAACCCACCCCCCCTCAACTCTCTCAATTCAAACCTATTTCTGGGGATGAGCCGCAGTGGAAGGTGACCAACAGATTGGATTTCTGCTTGTTGCTTCCTGTTTGTAATCTAGCTGCTTCGTGGGAACTGAACCCTTTTTATTATTTCTATAAAGGAAATGCGACAGTAATAATGCCACTGCGTTCAGGGCTAAATTTATCTTGACGTTGCCTTTTTTAAAATGCAGCTTAACACAGTGAGAGGGAGGGTAATGAAGTGGAATACAGTTACATGCATACTTTTATTTATTATATATTTTTTTTTAAAGAAAGTTAATCTAAAGCCCCGTTCACACTGGCATGCTCTACCCGGGACAGAACCTTTCCGGGTCAGGACCTGGTGACATGCGGGTCAGGTACTTGATTTCACACTGCTTTTGATAAAGCAGGGCCAGCCTGGGTGACAGACGCAAGCGCACGACGAGCGGATCAAATCGATACCCAATCGCTTCTGCTTTAAGTCGATTGGGGAACAGGACTGGGGATCTCCAGCCTACCTCCTCGCTCGGTTCAGGAAACCCGAGTCGGTTCATGTCTTAGTTACTGGCTGATTTCCATTACACGAGAGTAGATGTTAAAACTTCATGCTGATTTGAACTCGGCTCTCGCCAAGATAAGCACCAACTAAGACGTAGCTTTACAGTAAACTAATGTGATCCATATGTGTCTCCATCCATTTACGTTTCCTTCCATATGATGATGTAGATATCCTTCTGTCTGGTGTTAATGGCTGAAGTGTAATGCTGGCTCCAGGGATCAGCTTATTTTGCCTCCCTGGCGCATCAGCACACACAACGGCTGCGATGCTGGCTCCGGGGATCAACCAAAGTGCGGCCTCCCCAGCGCATCAGCATGACAACCGTCTGGATTGAGCTAAGTAGGGTACATCTCTGGGGTTTTCAAGTGGGCACCTTCCATCCTCAGTGTTTCGTCGACTAGCCCACGACACCTCAAGAGGGCTCGACGGTGATTCTGGCGTCCCAGCATCACCCCCCTCCGTCCCCCACTCAACTCAGCCCAGCTTACTTACCTGTCCCCAGCCAGAATCTTTCCGTCTCAACCACAGCCAGTTGCTGCTCCTCTCTGCTGCTTCAGATAAGTTCTTCACTGTGCGACGCAACTCTTGGCCACTGAATCCGACGTCTCTGAGAAACCGGGTTGTAGAGTGTGCCACAAATCCTCGACAACCCACTTCCACTGGGTAAACCCGAACTCTCCATCCTCGCTGTTCCGCTTCAGTGGCTAGTTGAGCATACCGCAGTTTCTTCCTCTCATACGCCTCATCTACAGCATCCTCCCATGGCACTGTTAACTCTACCAGGTGAACAAGGCGTGCTGATCCAGACCACAAGACAATATCTGGTCGAAGGTTAGTGGTGGCAATCTCAGGTGGAAAAATAAGCCGTTGACCAACATCTGCCAGCATATTCCAGTCTCTAGCAGCTTCCAGTTGTCCTGGGCGAGGATTGGTTTTAACACCTTTTCTTGGTGGTTGCTCTCCTGGGCGGAGGAATGTTGTCTTTTGTGTGTAATGTTTTGATGGAACAGGTGGCAACTTATTGGTCATGTTACGCTTGTCTTCCAATGCTAAGGCCAAACATTGCAGCACCTGGTCATGGCGCCAAGTAAACCGTCCTTGGCTAAGAGCCACCTTACATCCTGTCAAAATGTGCCTTAATGTTGCAGGTGTTGAACACAAAGGACATGAGGGATCCTCTCCTACCCAGAGGTTTAGGTTCTGTGGTGATGGGAGAACATCATATGTTGACCTGATGAGGAAACTGATCCTGCTCTGTTCCATTGACCATAGGTCTTGCCAGCCAATCTTGCGTTGTTCCACACTCTCCCATCTCATCCATTCTCCCTGTTTGGCCTGGGAAATGGCCTTTATACACCTCATCCTCTCCTCCTGCTTTTGCACCTCGTTGACTACCAGCTTCCTCCTTTGAGCTGGGGCCGCCTTGTGCCATGTAGGAGGAGTTGAACTGAAACCAAGACCCCCTCTTCCATGCTGAACTTGCCCCATGATATCACCAATTCGAAGGGCAGCCTTTGCATCTTCCACAGCTTTCTTTGCCGCCCACTTTCTTCCAGTTTTCAACACAGGTGCTGCCTCCCTTACGCATTTATCGCGTGACTCTACTAAAGTCATTTCCAGTCTGACCTTGGCGCACTTAAACTCCTCGGTTAGAGCAGAGACTGGTAGCTGCAGTATTCCTTTACCATAAAGTCCCACTCTGCTGAGGCAGCGTGGAACTCCCAACCATTTCCTGATGTATGAACTGATTAAAGCTTCCAGCTTCTCTACTGTTGTCAAAGAAACCTCGTACACAGTCAGTGGCCACAGCAACCTCGGCAGTAGACCAAACTGAAAGCACCAGAGTTTTAGTTTACCTGGTAGAGCGCAGCTGTCTATGCTCTTCAACCCTTCCACTGCTTGTTGTCTAACTTCTCCCACACGAACTGTGTCCTTTAGATCCCCGTCGTACCATCTCCCAAGACTCTTCACTGGCTTCTCAGACACTGTTGGTATTGCCTCACCATTAATGAAGAATGTTTTATCTACTACTTTGCCTTTAATTATAGAGATGCTCCTTGATTTAGTGGGCTTGAATTGCATTCGTGCCCATTCAATGTTATTGGTTAATTTGCCCAATAAGCGATTAGTGCAGGCTACTGTTGTAGTCATGGTTGTCATGTCATCCATGTATGCTCGAATTGGTGGTAGTCGCATTCCAGAAGCCAAGCGCTCTCCTCCTACTACCCATTTTGATGCCCTAATGATTACTTCCATTGCCATGGTAAAAGCCAGTGGAGAAATGGTGCATCCTGCCATTATTCCAACCTCTAGGCATTGCCATGTAGTGCTGAATTCTGAAGTTGAAAAACTGAATTGTAAATCTCCAAAATAGGCTTTCACTAAATTTGTTATTGTCATCGGTACACTGAAAAAATCAAATGCTGCCCAAAGTAGTTCATGTGGCACTGAACCATATGCATTAGCCAAATCCAGGAATGTCACATGGAGCTCCTTCCTCTCCTTTTTAGCTGATTGAATTTGTTGCCAGATCACATTGATGTGTTCTAAGCAACCTGGGAAACCTGGAATGCCCGCTTTTTGTATTGAAGTGTCAATGAAGCAGTTCTTTAATAGGTAAGCTGACAATCTCTGAGCAATAATGCTGAAGAAAATCTTGCCTTCTACGTTTAATAGGGAAATGGGACGAAACTGACTGATGCTTGTAGAATCTTTTTCTTTAGGTATAAAGACTCCACCTGCTCGGCGCCATGCTCTTGGTACAACCTGTTTTTCCCATGTCACTTTCATCAATTTCCACAGAATTCGTAGAACTCCTGAAGCACTCTTGTACACTCTGTACGGAACTCCATTAGGCCCTGGAGATGATGAAGCCCTTGCTTTTTTCACAGCTTGCTCTATTTCTTTCCACTTAGGTGCACAGTCCTCCATTTGGTATTCTGGTGGATTAATAGGTGGGATGTCTGACGGAATTGACATAGGCTCCTGCCTTTTTGAATCTGTATGTGTTTCCTCCAAATATCTCTCCAGCTCAACCTTAGTTGCTTTTAGTGTGCCATTCTTCTCACTGGTGAATAACTTCTTTACAAATTTGAATGGGTCTTTATAAAAGTTAGCTCTCGCACGCTCCTTCTTTTTGTAGCGTTTCCGTAGGCGCTCAGCTCTGCGCAATGTTGCAAGCTTATCTTTTATGACCCTTTGTAAGAGATTGAGTCCCTCCTTCTGACTTTGTTCTGCTCTTCTCCATTGGTTCCTCAGCTGTCTCCTTTCTCTAACTAAGCGTTCAATCTCCTGCTGCCGTCTAGACTTTCCAGGAATAGTTTGTACTTTTTCCTTCCTTTTTTCAACTCCAAACCTCTCACTTCCATATGCGTAGATGATGTCCCCAAATTTATCCAGCTTCTTTTCAACTGTTCCACTTAATCTTTCCAATGCAACGCAGAGATCTGTGTTTACTGTGTCCCATGCAGTTTTCTCACAAGCTCTTGGCCATTTAACTCCAGGCTTGTGCCCGTTGAGGTTCTTTTCTCTCTTATGCTGGTTTGTCTGACCGGGTTCACAAGGATCATTAGGTTCATCACTAACTGTGTCCATGCAAGTCCTCCTCACATCTATGACAGGGGTGCTGATATCCTGCGAACTGTGGTTTGCTTCCTGTCGCTGGATTTCATTCGACTGACTTGACTGACTTCGTAAGAAGTATTGATCAATGCGAGGCCCTTGTCCCTTCTCCCTCAAGCATTTCATTCTCCCTTGATGAATCTTCAAACCCCTGACCGTTGTCGCCTTGCTCCAGCCGCAGACACAAACCTGGAGTTCCATGTCTTTGTTAACTGCAGATCTTGAACTAGTCTTTTGTGAAGTACTCTCCATACTCATATCCGTTTCCGTTCCTAAGTCGTTAACCGTGTTGTCCAACGTTGAGTCATCTTCCGCCCCCGCTCTCGCAGACTCTAGGGGTATTTTTCTCTTTAATTTCTTAGAAGCCTTGGGCGGGTGTCTCCAGCATCCTGTAAACACAGAGCTGGATACTGCCGACAAGGGTAGCTAACCCTTACCAGCCCCAATGGGGTCTCTTTCCTCCTGTCAGCTGTCTCTCCAGGCTGTCACAAGGTCTTTCCCTTGTTGCCAGCTGCACTATTCACAGCAGTCACTGGACGTATCCAGATCTTCATGATTTCCATTACACGAGAGTAGATGTTAAAACTTCATGCTGATTTGAACTCGGCTCTCGCCAAGATAAGCACCAACTAAGACGTAGCTTTACAGTAAACTAATGTGATCCATATGTGTCTCCATCCATTTACGTTTCCTTCCATATGATGATGTAGATATCCTTCTGTCTGGTGTTAATGGCTGAAGTGTAATGCTGGCTCCAGGGATCAGCTTATTTTGCCTCCCTGGCGCATCAGCACACACAACGGCTGCGATGCTGGCTCCGGGGATCAACCAAAGTGCGGCCTCCCCAGCGCATCAGCATGACAACCGTCTGGATTGAGCTAAGTAGGGTACATCTCTGGGGTTTTCAAGTGGGCACCTTCCATCCTCAGTGTTTCGTCGACTAGCCCACGACACCTCAAGAGGGCTCGACGGTGATTCTGGCGTCCCAGCATCACCCCCCTCCGTCCCCCACTCAACTCAGCCCAGCTTACTTACCTGTCCCCAGCCAGAATCTTTCCGTCTCAACCACAGCCAGTTGCTGCTCCTCTCTGCTGCTTCAGATAAGTTCTTCACTGTGCGACGCAACTCTTGGCCACTGAATCCGACGTCTCTGAGAAACCGGGTTGTAGAGTGTGCCACAAATCCTCGACAACCCACTTCCACTGGGTAAACCCGAACTCTCCATCCTCGCTGTTCCGCTTCAGTGGCTAGTTGAGCATACCGCAGTTTCTTCCTCTCATACGCCTCATCTACAGCATCCTCCCATGGCACTGTTAACTCTACCAGGTGAACAAGGCGTGCTGATCCAGACCACAAGACAATATCTGGTCGAAGGTTAGTGGTGGCAATCTCAGGTGGAAAAATAAGCCGTTGACCAACATCTGCCAGCATATTCCAGTCTCTAGCAGCTTCCAGTTGTCCTGGGCGAGGATTGGTTTTAACACCTTTTCTTGGTGGTTGCTCTCCTGGGCGGAGGAATGTTGTCTTTTGTGTGTAATGGAAATGGGTTGACTCTGCATTGTGTGATGCTGTAACCCTACCTCCTGATTTTCCATGCTTTGCGTGCGTGTCTGTTGATCGTACAGCCAGCCCCTGCCAATGAAGAGCCTGGCGCAGAGTCAGCACGCTGAGTCCTGCTGGTTTTGTTCAGCTGGGGTCATGTTCTCATCCCTTCCCATCGCCTACATAAACAGATCAGACACAGTGAAACCAAATGCACCCCAGTGTTCACTCCGACCTTCAGGATTTCAAGCACATCATGAATGGTCCAAATGATAATGAAAGCTTAATGAGCATTGATCACAGTGCAAGGATTTATGTCTCCTTGTGGTAATTAGTGCGCAGGTGTAGTAATCCAATGATAGACAGACAACAAAGTACGGGTCAAACAGTTTCTTTAATTTGTAATCCAATGGTCTGATGACCAAGCAGAAAATAATAGAGCTTGCAATACACATAAGATGCAGGTCAAATACATTATGGAGCAGCTTGAATGTGTTGAGAACTTCAAGCTACAGATGTAGCCTCAATAACTAGGGATGAATGGAGATCATTGCTTAACATGATGTGTCGACGCATACCTCTATTACATTTGTATCAGGATACAACACCAAAGACACCATGTGGCTCATTGCAAATCACCATGTAGTTCTTGAATAAAGAATAAGTGTGTTTTACTGTACAGTGGGTATGAATGCATACTCTCCCTATCATTTAATTAGTCTCATCATTCAATGATCATCTGATCTTATAAGTAGCCTCTTGGGTCCATGCATGGCGATGCATTTTATACTTCAACCTGCATTCAGTGTAGCGATGCAGGATCGCGACATTAGTGCATCGTTAGTTACACCCCTATTAAAGAAAAAAAAAAAACCAGCAGATTAGATTATAAATTTAAGGGTGTTCGTTTCTGTTCCATTTTCATAAACGTTTTAACATGTTGGGAATGTTTTAAAAGCCATCAGAAGTAGCCCGTCCGTTTTAAAATTGGATTTGTGTGTGAGAGACTGTGAACAAATACTGAATATAAAAAAAAATGGGCCAACGCTGGATAATTAAAACTATCTTAACACACCTCTGCGTGTTTTTTTGACGCTGGTTAATCGGGCAAAGGCTAACGTTTGATTTACAGCAATAATACAAGTACTGTTTGCAAAGAAAGCCATTTCTATATTTCATATTCCACACACGGCTGCTGTCTCTCCATTTCTGTAACGAATGTGGTTCAGCTGTGGAGTCGCTCAGCAGGATGTTGGGGATCACCTCTAATCTGTGGGGTTATCATTGAACAACGTGTACCGCATAGTGAAATGCAACCAATTCTAAGGCTTTTTACATCAGCGAATGGGGAGTAGAACAGAACACTCAAATTCAAATTCACCGGGTGTCATATAGAATATTGCTTCCGTTCAGAATAGTCTGTAGCGAGGCTCCGGTTTTTCCAATAAAGTCCGGTCCATCGGTTCTTAAACAGGAGTCCATAAAGCTCATTAAGCGACATTTTTTCAGAACAGTGGCTTGAAGCCTGGTTCCAGGACACCTAGTTTGATGCAACATTGCTGTATCAAAACCCCCAAGTCTCCCCTGGTGTGCCGTGCAGTGTCCTGAAACCACGTACCAAACCACAAAGGGGCTTCGTGTTCCCTCGGCTTCAGACTGCTCCACAGGGGAATGCAACACACAAGCACAGCAGCCTCTTGCAAATATCCCTGACGGCTGGCAAAGCCATGCCCAGCAGACCGAGGGATCCGTCCAATTACAAGAACGCTGATTTTTATCAGCTACGTTTTGACTCCTGTTTCCATGTGGATTAGCTTTTCCAGCACGTGTGTGTTTTATACTCTCTTTCCAGTGCGCCACGCTTGCTGCACAAGCTCTTGATTTTGTATGATGCTCTGTGCTTAATTTGCACCGACAAGTTTTCGCACCCTTCCACTCCTCCCTGTTCAAGTTCGGGCAATGGCAAAATGAGTCTTGCGCCTGACTCAGTGCACCGTACAGTCAAGAGCTTGTGTTGTATAGCGGAACGTGCTGCAATAGCAGGCTTTGGGAATGAAGAACATAAATACAGAGCTTGTGTAAAAGCAGTTTACATAACGGACGTGCCCAATGAGACTATTGAGCTCTCGTGTAAGATGGAATGGTTTTGGAACCCGTGGGCTGCTGTATTTAGCACCACCCGTATATACATGCTGTAATAGCATAGCCTTATAATGCATTTCACTCTGTGGCTCCCGGCTGTCACTGTTAATAAACAGAGGAGAACATCCCATTCCCTGCAGGACCGCAGAGTGCCTCATTCCTCATTGATCTAGCAACCTGATTCCTATGAATTAACAGAGTGCCATCGCCTCAACACTCTGCATGCCAGCGAGACTCTGTGTGTGTGTGTGTGTGTGTGTGTGTGTGTGTGTGTGTGTCCTGGAAGACTGCCTGCTGTTCTGCAGGAGCCTGGTTTATTATTCACACATGTAAGGACAACCCCCCAAAAAATTGGCTGGTTTGCTGCACCTCGTTTCCTGAACTAGCTGGGTAGATTTTTTTTTTTTTTTCAAAATAATGAAACAGTCCAACTAATAATTTTCTGCTTTGGGTTGAAGGTCTGTGCAGGAATAACTTGCCTACATACCTTGTTTATTTTACTGCATAGAAATATTAAGGACAGGGGATGCAGCAAACCAAACTGTTATCATGGCACAGACTGAACACCTTTTATTTATTCAAGGACCCCTGGCTGGGACCATCTGATCTGGCAATCGCGCCTGTCCTGAATTGTGCATGACACTTCAGCAATGCAGATGTCTGAAACAAGTTGAAACATTGTAGGTTTAGTTTAATTTCTACGTTTTGTTTGTTTTTTGTAGCTGTATGATTTTTGAAAAGCTGCTTTTTTTTGGATTTCAGATTGTTTGTTTGGTTTAGTGGAGTAGCTCTCCAGCACTGTGATCGTACACCCTACCATCAACTTGTACGCGTTTATTTGAAGGCATTAAACAAACTGCCTTTATTGCAGATTTATATCAGTACTTCTCTCTCCCACAGTATAGCATTGAATTTATATATATATATATATATATATAATATATATAGGTAAATAGAACCGGTGCATTCAGAGAAGCATTCAGGTGAGCGTAACAGAAAAAGACAGACCAGTCCTACCGGGTGTAACATTCTGTACTAGGCCTCGCTTCCCCTTAGCAACAGTGACATCACAGCTCCATCCTGCTGCTGCTGACGTTCTCATTGTGGGGGGGGGGGGGGGATGCGGATTACCATGAAAAAAGAGTTTCTGTGCATTGTGTTCCAGCTAGCTAAGCCTAGGAGGGCCAGTACTGGGTTTGTTTAACAGGAAGTGTAGTTTTTTTTAAAAGTGTTTCTGTTGCTGTTGAATTACTCCTAGTTTTCAAACCGTGCTAAGAGGAAGAGAACTCCTTTCATAGGGCTTGTGATATAGAGCTTGGGAGACAGAGATGGTCTGTTTGGTGTTTTTTTCACAGTTTGATGAGCGCACGTAGCTTGAGGTTACAATTTCCGTTGCTCTTCTCTGTAGCGATGGTGAGAAGTGACTTCCAGTTTCATATGATATTTCACCACTTCAGTTTTAAAGCCTTGACATTTTAAAGAGCATGTAATGCAAACTAAAATCATGATAAAGCATTTTCTCTTGGAGAGCTCTTACAGGCAATTGCGTCCGCTGTTTATTTACCCTACTGTGATGTGGCGAGCGAGTAAATCCTATAAAACAGGATGTCAAACCTGTTCTAAAAACACAAGCAGAACTACTTCTGCAGAAAGCAGGCCTACCAGGTAACACCTTTTTAGAACGCAGGGTGACAATACTGGACAGTTTTAAAGCTTGTTGGATATAAAGCAAATGTTAATGGTCCGTCCAAAAGTCTGATTCCCTGTCCTTTATCAGTACTATTGTCACTACTCCCCCACCCAGCTTCCCAGAGATGGAAATAAGACTCCTATTGCAAAGCAGTGTCACCCATTCCAGGTTTTACTATGAGCTTGATTAGCCCACAGTGTACAGGTAACAAGCTCAGGTCTGTTTTTAAACTAGTAAAACCAGGCATGGATCAAACTGCTATGCAGTGGTGGCCTTCTTTCCCTCCCTGCTTCTTTTTCTCCTACATTTTCCTAGGAAGCTAACACTGTCCTCCACGTTGGTCCTCGCCTAGTAAGCGAGTGTGTGGATAATGCAAATCAATTTGATTAGTTTGATTTGTGAATAATTCCTGCACCTGCAGCCTGTGCTGGGCTGTCTGGAGGAGAGGAGGGGGGCTCTGGAGGAGGGGCGGCCCTCCGCGGTGCTGTGTGTCCCAGTCACTCCGGGGGAGTTCCTCCCTGTATTGTCTCATGGTAGAGAGCAGCTGCCTCCTTGCTTGGTGCAGCTGAGCCATCTGCTGCAAGCACACTGCCTTTCATACTGAGTTGCAATGCTGAAGAGATGACTAGTTCCTTTTGTGATCTGAGGTTA
Organism: Acipenser ruthenus; assembly: GCF_902713425.1. NCBI lineage: Eukaryota > Metazoa > Chordata > Actinopteri > Acipenseriformes > Acipenseridae > Acipenser > Acipenser ruthenus. The sequence goes on along the minus strand of NC_081226.1, from coordinate 952,092 downwards.
TGTAACAGGAACCTCTACGTCACCAAATTAGGCGTGTTAGATTTAATTTCCTAACTCCTTTAAGGTTGTTTAAACAAATGTATTGGGGAATTATTGTGGCCAATCAAAACAAGGAGAAGCTCTCCATTAGCTTTGCTTTTTTTATGATGTGCTGCAGTATTAGATGACACGCGAATGAGAAGAATAAGGCAAAAGTTCATTTCTGAGGCCGACTAGGCAAGCAGCAGCAAGGAGTGTGTCACTCAATCGCACTGTTCTGCACAAAGACGCGTCTAGAGGAATCCAAACAAGGCAGCGTTCCATCAGCACTGGCTCTTCTGGGAATTGGAAGCTTAATGTTGCGATTTGTCTGAAAACCATTATTTTTCATCCGGTGTAAAAAATGTTCACATGAGTAGTTGAACGTCCACTTAATGACAAAGATCCCGAAATAACTTCATTTTAGAAGTGCTTTGATCAGCCCTGCGCATCGAACCTCGTTATATCATGTACGGTAGTTCCATTTAAAAGATCAAGCAACGGCCAGGGTAAATGTTTCACTTTTTTGTGCCATCTTTTTGTAGACTTTTTTTTACCTCTGATCAAAAAATCCATCATCTGGACAGCCGGACAAACTCCAGTTTTCTGAACTCGGTGTAAGCTTGGGCCCCTGTGCTGGGAGAGAGGTGGGCTCCCTTCATGCAGCACCTGCCCTTCCATGCCAGTTGGTTCAGCAAACAAGTGAATACCAAGGGAACCTCTCTCAAAGCTTTCTCTTCTTGAAAAGCAGCTGTCAGTGCACTGGGATCATTCTGCCTGTGTGAGTCAGTCACTCAGTCTGCAGCTGTAAAGCACCCCCCTCAGCTGTTTAACAGCAAGCAGCTTCAAACAGATAGAGAGAAATCTATGTAGAGAGAGATATAGGTATACAATAGCTAGAGTTAGATACAGGATAGAAATACAGTAGTGAGAGATAGATAGATACTGTATACATAGCTTTAGAGAGATTTGATTGTGCATAAATGTATAGAGCTATAGATAGAGATTTTATACAGATGTATTTTTTTTTCTGTCCTCCTTTGCAATCCTCCTGTGCGATTTGAACTCAAATACTGTATTTGTTTTGGTCTGTGTTGGGGTGATTTTCACCTCTTTAGCTTGTATTAGTTTTAGTTAATACGTTGTGTGTAGGGTGTGCCTTATTTTAAGTCATGCGGTTCAGGCAACTGTTCGGTCTGCTCAAACTGTGCAAAATGAGGCCCCCTACACACATCATATGAACCACAAAAACAAGCATCTGTATAATGAAGGGGTGCGTCTGGCGTGGCTGCAGCGGTGGCTGATTTCACACGCGTGGTTTTCTAACGATGTTCCTGTCTCTTCTCTCCTGGACAGTACGGCCAGCAACTCCCCACGCACTACCCCTACCGGCTCCCCGGCCCTGCGCAAACGCCTGCTGGCCCCGGGGCCCTCGTCTCGCTCCTGTGAGGGGGACGCCATGGTGGAGAAGGGTTCAGACAGCTCCTCCGAGAAGGGCCCCTCCCAGTCCCCCAACTACCCGCCCGCCGCACGCAACTTCACACGCAATGCCAAGGTACGCTTTGAGACGGTAGCCGCTCCACCAAGGGGCGCGTCGTGTAATATTTGGGGATATCTGGCTGCTTTTTGAGTTGTTGTTGTCTGCATGGTTTTTTAAGCTAAGAAAGTTGGACGGCTGTGTGACTGAATCAATTAGTCGGAGGATATGTCAAGTACATTTCAAAGAAGTCTCATATGATCATGGTATTGTAGCAATAGAAATGACAATACTAATATATATGTTAATTTCAAAGACTATATATATATATATATATATATATATATATATATATATATATATATATGCATGCATATATCTATATATCACATAAAATGCATTAAATACTAAGTATTACATCCAGTTAAATTCATATGGGTCAGCCTTTAACTTGTAAATCTTAAACACATTTACAAGTCTTAAACACTATTATTCATAGTGATTTGTGTGGACTGTACACAGTTGATCTCTTATGTGATTTTATAATCAAATGCATAACTTTTATTTTTTTTTATTTTTTTTCCAGAAAATGCAAAGCTGGTACAATGTAAGTAAATCTTTTTTGTCTAAAATAAAATTTGGAAAGTATTCCTGTCCCATATATCAGTTTCTCATAGAGGACAGTAACTATTCCACCCGACGAAAGAAAAATCAAGCTGCAGTTATTAGTTTTTGAAGCACGGAGGTAAAAACCTTTATAAACGGTCAACTACTGGGGTGCAGTACACCGGAGACCCAGCAGGGGGTGCTGTGGTTAAAGTAAAGCATCCCTTTCCCTGCTATAGCACTGTGGCCAACACAAGTTCTTTGCATAAAATGTGATATACTTAATATAGCCCCAATATATATATAATGCTCTACAGAATTATTAAAAGTGGCTGTGGCTGCATGCTGGTAGGCGTATGATACAGCCCTCATATCTGTGGTCTTTACAAAACAGTCCAGCACTATAGTACAGTATTTACAGATAAACGTTCTTGATTGTGTAAATTCATATAAACAATTCCACAGGTGCAGTTTGGTTTATCTACAGCCCATCCCAGTTAACTCAGGTAATAGAAGGTGTTGCTGTAGTTTTTGTAGCTTGATGAATAGAGGTTGGGTTGTTTGATTGGAGCTTCCCCCAGTCCTTCTTTACAAAGCGTTTTTACAGTCTGCACTAGACCATGTCCTTCAGTGAATCTGCACATTGATCTAATCACACCCAAAGCCTTGAAGGGTTGACCTGTTCAGGGCCTACAGATGAGAACCCCAGGATTGAGAGCCTCAATGAGGGCAGGAAGGGCTTTACCCAGCGCAAGACCTCCGGAGATTTCTTTATTGATTTCTTTATTTTTGTATTTTTTGATTCTCTCCTAGGTCCTCAGCCCCACTTACAAGCAACGGAACGAAGACTTCAGGAAGATTTTCAAGAAGCTGCCAGAGACCGAAAGGCTCATAGTTGGTGAGTTTTTGCTGCAGGGTGTCTTACTTCCTTTACGTTTGTTCTCTTTTGCGTCTTGCACCGCAGCCGTCATCGCGGGGGTGGAAGTCTGTGCAGGAGTTTGACTAGAGACGGGATGTTTTGGGAACTGAAAGACCTCAGTCAAAGCATTATTTTCAGTTTCTGATTTGTGTGTTTTTAAAGTTTAGATGGTCATTTCTTAAAAATAAGGTATTTGTAGAGCTTTATCTTGGGGGCAGGAATATACTGGAGGTGTCTGTGCACAGATTAGACAAGGCCTCAAATAATGGAACCGCCTATAGCACAGCGCCCCCCTGTGGTGTGTAGGAACTGCCTTGGATTTTGAGTTGATGAATCATTACGATTCATATTGCTGTCGTGGTTTAATAACATTCGCTTTTTTATGCTGCAGTCCTATTAGATTAATCTCTCTCCGCTCTCATCTCTCCCTCTCCCTCTCTCTCTCTCTCTCTGCTCTCTCTCTCTCTCTCTCTCTCTCTCTGCTCTCTCTCTCCTTCCTCTCTCTATCTCTGTCTCTCTGCTCTCTCTCTCTCTCCTTCCTCTCTCTCTGTCTGTCTCTGCTCTCTCTCTCTCTCTCCTCTCTCCTCCTCTCTCTCTCTCTCTCTCTCAGATTACTCCTGTGCGCTCCAGAAGGACATTCTGCTGCAAGGCCGTCTCTACCTCTCTGAGAACTGGATCTGTTTCCATAGCAACATCTTCCGCTGGGAAACCACAGTAAGCAGAGTGCTTGGGATAATGTGCAGCCTTTGTGCGATTGCATGATGACGTGCATGTAGATGGTAAACTGGGCTGGATTTCTTTATTGTTTTATCCGCTTCAATAAAAGCATTGCCAGGTTTTTCTTCTTCAGTGCATTTCTAATAGTTTTGCAGTGACAGGTTCCCTTCCTGTTCTTCAGATCACCCTCCAGCTGAAGGACGTGAGCACTCTGACCAAGGAGAAGACAGCCAAGCTCATTCCCAACGCCATCCAGATCTGCGCGGAGCAGGACAAGGTGAGAGGCAGGGGAGAGGGGGTAATACACCCAGATCAGCATTGAGATGGGAATGGAGAGAGGGAGGGGGAAGGGGGAGACTGGAAAGAGAGGGGAGACACACCCAGATCAGTGATGAGAAGTTCTTGGCGGGACTAGAGGATGTAATGCACCCAGATAAACACCAGGAGGGGCAGTAGAGCGTTTCCCTGTCTAACGCACACGTCTTGTGATTCTGTCAGCACTTTTTCACCTCTTTCGGAGCGCGGGACCGGAGCTACATGATGATTTTCCGGCTTTGGCAGAACGCACTCATGGAGAAGGTACGTGTGTGTTGTGGGGGTGGGGCTAGGGCTAAGTGTTCCCTGAGAATATCTGAAAATATCCCAACTGAAAAAGTACTACGAACAATAAGAGTTGAGAAGGTTGTGTGTCAGTCTGTACTGTAATTGACGCGTCCCTCCCCGTCTGGTCCCCCCTCAAGCCGCTGTCCCCCAAGGAACTTTGGCACATTGTCCACCAGTGCTACGGGACTGAGCTCGGACTGACCAGCGAGGACGATGACTATGTCTCTCCCACGGACCACATCAACGGGATCATGTGAGTCTGTGCACTTTCAGCATCTACAACTCCGGCCAAAGGGTTTTTGCATCACCTAGAATTTTAGGATTGAGTTAATAATTTGGGGGGGGGGGATTGATATTTTGATTAACATCATGTTCTCAAAGGAACTCTAAAATGGTATCGCACGAGTCGCTAGGCAATTCAATAGGTTAACGTAACATTATTCAGCAGGTTTCATTCGACTTTATGAAGCCAAATTAGTTCATTCTACAGGGTGATGCAAAACCTTTGGCCATAGCTGTACAGTGATAACCATTTTGAGAAACCTGCATGAAATCAAGTCTTGCCAAAGGCATACAAAGGGAGTGTGACGTTTCTCAAGAAAGCGAAAAGGTTTAGTTTTCCATTTTGAAAAGCTAATGTAATGTATGTTTCCGTGAAAGCAGGATTGCATTAGTAGGAGTTGCAGTACAAGCAGGGTTCCTGTCAGTTTATTAAGTCTCACCGTCCGTTTTTTTTCTCTCCAGCCCCGGTGATGACGTCGTATCAGAGCTGCTGGACCTCCCCAATGACCACTCCTCTCGCAACAGCCTGGACCTCAAACTGGACGCCAGCCCGCTAGTGGACCACCAACCCAACAAGTGCTGCCTGCCCTCGGTGGAGAGCAGCGACGGGGGGCCTTCGGTGAGACTGGGAGGGGGGGTTTCAACACAATTTAAAGGGGTCCATTTCTAACACTCACTTCCGTTAAAAAAAAAATAGTTGGTTTCCCGGGCAGCGTTGTGTGATGCGCTACCGTTACGGATTTTGTGCCCTGTCGGCGAGATGAGATGAGGTCAAAAGCTCTCAAAAAAAAAAAAAGACGAGCCCAGCTCTCTTGCACAGCGGTTAAAACACTCTTAACCCCCCCCCCCCCCCCCCTTCATTTCCAGTTCCTGGAGGATCTAGAGCCTCAGTCTGAAAGCCAGCCGGACGACTCGTCCGCTCAGACGATCACCCCGTTGTCGGAGAGAGCGAAGGCGGTTCTGGGGAACCTGTCGTCGCTGGACTTCGTGAACGATGACGACATACCCACTGACCTGAGCGACTCCTCGGACACGCAGGACGAAGGTACTGGGGCTGCGTCTGTCTGTGACTCGTATTGTCCGTGTTCATGTGACTCTCGGATTCTCATTTCTATATGAGGAGCGTATTGAAATCTCCGCCCTCTCGTACTAGCAGGGGAGGTGGAGTCCTTGTGTGCAGATCTGAAAGGGCGGCTGCACATCAATGCCGTGTACCGGATCAGCGTGGACAGGCTGTATGAGCTCCTCTTCACAGACCCTCCCTTCCTGCAGGATCTCTTCGAGCAGCGCAGATTCACCGGTAAGAGCGAGCCTGCGTCTCTCACTCCCCATACAATACAAACCTACTGTACCTTACCGTCTGTCAGGAAGGCAGCACACAGGTTCAAAAAGAGAGCCCAGGGCTGACTAATGAGTCTACAGCTGTGGCCAAATGTTTTGCATCGCCCTATAGAATTAGCTTCATTTTGCTTCATAAAGTCGAATGAATCCTGCTGTTACGTTCACATACTGAATTACATACCGCTTTGTAGTTTTCCCATGTACTTAATGGAAAACGGATTTGAAACGTGACATTTTGAAGTCTGACATGAAATACTGCTATAGTACTGTTATGGCTTCCAGTAGACTTTTTTTGCGGTATCGTTTTGCGATGTAGTTTCTTTTAAGATGGTCCATCTCTCCCTAACCTCTTCAGATCTTGGTCCCTCTCTCCTCTCCTATCCCGCCCCCATCTACCCATGCTTGCCTCTCTCCTCTCCTCAGATCTGGCGCTGAATGATTGGCAGCAGGACAACAGTGGCACCTCCAGCCGCGTGCTGTCCTACACCATCGCCATCAACAACCCCCTGGGACCCAAAACCGCCCCCGTTGTGGAGACGCAGGTAAGGAGCCCAAACCAGCGGCTGTGCAAGGCGCTCTCTCTCTCTCGCTTCAGAACAGCCTGCCCTGCATTGAGATGTACGCGTTGTAATATAATGCTGAGGATGATTGCAAACATGCAAACCACATGCTGCCTGAATGAAAACACCCAAGGACCTGGGGTTTTCATCCGAAGGTCATTGAAAACGTCTGGTCAAAACGTTTGTCATTTGAATGTATTGAAGTTTCTTCTAGTCTTTCTAAGGAATAAGAACACACACCTGTTTTAGTGCATTAGCGTCTCATGTTTGGAGACCTGGGTTTAAATCCAGCTCCAATGAGGGTGTTTTTTTTTTTTTTTCTCAGCTGGAATGAGTGCTTTTTGAAAAACAGATATTGACTCGCCTCTCTCTCTCTCTCTCTCTTCTTTCTTTCTCTCTGTGTTTCTGTCTGTGTCTCTCTCTTTCTCTGTATCTCTCGCTGTCTCTCCTCTCTCCTCTCTCTCTCTCTCTCAGACGTTGTATAAGAGCAGTCAGAAGAATGAGTGTTATGTGGTGGACTCGGAGGTGATCACTCACGGCATTCCCTATCAGGACTACTTCTACACCATGCACCGCTACTGTCTGACCAGCGTCTCCCGCAACAAGAGTCGCCTCAGGTAAACACTAGGGGGCGCCCAGGTCTACAACGCAATTCATGGTTTTTTTTTAAAAATAAAATTAAAAAAAGACTGAGAGACTCTAAACGGTTCTGATTTTGGATTTTACAATGTCATTTTTATTAAATTGCAGTTTCTTTTGGTATTTCTACACAAAGCCTTCTCCTCATCTTATTCTGGATTCAGTTTTGTTTTTTGCTTATGCTTTTTTTGGTTTCCACTAAAATCTGATTTTATAATGGAATTTGAGCAATCATAATGCAGACACACGGGCCATTTCATGAAGGAATGCGTTTTGATTGGCTGGCGATGACCTCATTCATAGGAGAGCTGATTGGCTGCAGCTCAGAGTGGTGCGGAGGGTTTGCACGGCCTCCCAAGGGGGAGAGAGAGAGAGCAAGAACTCTAGCAATCTCACAAACTGCCGAGGCGGTGTCTTTCAAAAGCAATTCCATTACCTGCTGACCTCCCCCATTTACTCCATAAAAACCAATCCATTAACTAGGCTCTGTAAAAGGGCTAATGCTGCAGTTCTGCTAAGTAATAAGACCGTTGCTATAAGGAATAATGTGAACCCACAAAGAGATCAGTTTTAGAGCTCGCCAAATTCATCTCAAATGAAGAATAAGTGAATTTTCATAGTTATGAATTCATACTCTTTTCATTTCATTTTATTCTTGTCTTTTAACAAAATGGTCCATCACTAAATTATCAATTAATTGATAATTGGATCGCATTCGGCATCTTACAAGTAGCCCATAAGGACCATTGCATGTATCGCGATACATATCTGTCTATCACGATACGCCTTGTATTGTGACAGCACTGTATTGTTACATCACTGACGATGTCGTGTCGTATGAACCCAGCGCTCCATATTATTATTATTATTATTATTATTATTATTATTATTATTATTATTATTATTATTAAGCTTTGCAGGTGTTACAGGGCAATACAAGGCTACACTGCCAAAAACAGCATTTAAATACTGTATAGTTTACAGCTATGCAAATACAACTAGAATCCAACGGAAGATGAGAAGCGACGCGTTGGGTTGAAAGCAGTTTTTGTGACCGAATCGCAGTGCAGTAGCGCGGGGGTAACGCAGCCCCTGAGCTCCTCCCCGGGGTGTGTAACCCTCCTCAATCCTCCTCTTCCTCTTTTCCAGAGTGTCGTCCGATATCCGCTATCGGAAGCAGCCCTGGAACCTGGTGAAGGTGCTGATCGAGAAGAACACCTGGAGTGGCATTGAGGAGCACTTCAGACACCTAGGTGGGCAGCCCTGAGGCTTCAGAGAGCATTGTCACTGCCGCAGGCATCTTCAGAACACGACCAGTGATTCCACCTACCGTGCTGATCAGTCCTGTTTGAATGTGCTGCGCCCTGATGTTAACACCTGATCACATCTAGGGCTTACACATCACCGATCCCATTGTCGTTCTTCTTGCATGCTGTTCTGTACGTGCTGAGAGTATTAGAATTCTGGGTGAGTAAGAGACAGGGTTCAGACACATTACAAAGAAGCTATTTAACAAGACGTCCGTAGAATTCTCCCTTCGGTAATTAACAAACTCGGGCTAATTCGCAGTTCCGCAATAAATTGTCATATTCTGCTCTTCATAATTTATTTCTTTTTTTGGATGTGCAAGACCGCAAAATAAAATAAGGGAGCACGGTACAGTGTGTCTCATTTCTGATCGCTCGATGAAACGGGAGCCGTATCAGCCCAGAGATGAGAGACAAAGAGAAGGAGAGGCGATCTCTTTTATCGGACGAACTGACCTATAACTAATCGCAAGCTTTCAAGACCTCGGAGGTCTCGTCCTCAATTGAAAGTAGAAAAAGAGGATTTCTCATTAGTCATTTCACTCTCGCGGTTTGTACAGGAAGATATCGCAGCGTCCTTGCCTGGGTGGCTGTATGTATTCAATGCAGTGGACTGAGTGTTTCCCTGCCTGGGTGGCTGTATGTATTCAATGCAGTGGACTGAGTGTTTCCCTGCCTGGGTGGCTGTATGTATTCAATGCAGTGGACTGAGTGTTTCCTGACCTGGGTGGCTGTATGTATTTCAATGCAGTGGACTGAGTGTTTCCCTGCCTGGGTGGCTGTATGTATTCAATGCAGTGGACTGAGTGTTTCCCTGCCTGGGTGGCTGTATGTATTTCAATGCAGTGGACTGAGTGTTTCCCTGCCTGGGTGGCTGTATGTATTCAATGCAGTGGACTGAGTGTTTCCCTGCCTGGGTGGCTGTATGTATTTCAGTGCAGTGGACTGAGTGTTTCCCTGCCCGGGTGGCTGTATGTATTCAGTGCAGTGGACTGAGTGTTACCCTGCCTGGGTGGCTGTATGTATTCAATGCAGTGGACTGAGTGTTTCCCTGCCTGGGTGGCTGTATGTATTTCAGTGCAGTGGACTGAGTGTTTCCCTGCCCGGGTGGCTGTATGTATTCAGTGCAGTGGACTGAGTGTTTCCCTGCCTGGGTGGCTGTATGTATTCAATGCAGTGGACTGAGTGTTTCCCTGCCTGGGTGGCTGTATGTATTTCAGTGCAGTGGACTGAGTGTTTCCCTGCCTGGGTGGCTGTATGTATTCAATGCAGTGGACTGAGTGTTTTCCTGACCTGGGTGGCTGTATGTATTCAATGCAGTGGACTGAGTGTTTCCCTGCCTGGGTGGCTGTATGTATTCAATGCAGTGGACTGAGTGTTTCCTGGCCTGGGTGGCTGTATGTATTCAATGCAGTGGACTGAGTGTTTCCCTGCCTGGGTGGCTGTATGTATTTCAGTGCAGTGGACTGAGTGTTTCCCTGCCTGGGTGGCTGTATGTATTCAGTGCAGTGGACTGAGTGTTTCCCTGCCTGGGTGGCTGTATGTATTCAATGCAGTGGACTGAGTGTTTCCCTGCCTGGGTGGCTGTATGTATTCAATGCAGTGGACTGAGTGTTTCCCTGCCTGGGTGGCTGTATGTATTCAATGCAGTGGACTGAGTGTTTCCCTGCCTGGGTGGCTGTATGTATTCAGTGCAGTGGACTGAGTGTTTCCTGACCCGTGTCTGTGCAGAGCTGGAGGTGTCGAAGGTAGAGGCCCTGTTGAAAGCGGACACGGTCGGCAGTGAGAATCTCGGGAAACTACCGGCACTGCGACGCAGGAAACGCAACCTGATCCGCAAGACCCACCTCGGGGAGGGGCTGGGAGCCATCGGGGCGGACAAGGAGCGCACCAGCAGGGGGGGCCGTGGAGCAGGTACGAGATCTGACCCCTCACCCTCTAGAGCAGGGGAGTCAAACTCCAGTCCCCGAGGTGCCGCAGGGTCTTCATTCCAATTCATGACTTGTTTTCAGCTCTTAAACAGCTGCAGATTTCAAGTTAGCTACAACATTTTATAACTTGAACTCTGCAACATTTTAGGAGATTATCAGTTCAATTAAGGGTCTGGTTAAGTAATTGAGAGCTCCGTTGGGATGTAAACCAGCAGACAGGAGGTGGTCCCCAGGACTAGGGATGGGAAGCCCTGCTTGGCCTGCAAACCTGAGATTTCTTTTAACCTAGTGTAGTACCAGATCACGTTTTCTACAACGTGTTTCTTTTGAAACTCCACATTTTGAGACCTTTGTATAATAAATGGGTGTGCCTGGATGAGAAATATTACAGGATTGTTTTGTTAGCTGCAATCGCTTGAAGCAGTCCTGTTTTTTTTAGTTTTTGGAAACTTTTCTAACCCAAGATAAGCGAATAAGACAGGCGACAATTTCCTTACCCCAGGCATACAGTTTGACACAGCTGTGTAAAATATCTAACAGTCAGTAGAGTGTGGAGATCAGAGAGATAGCTGTGTGTGTGTGAGACTTAAATTGCAACTCTCAAGCAGTTTTTGTTTTTTTTCTTCACACTTACAAAGATCATCCACTGCGGTCATCCACTTGGCTATTCTTAAATTAATATTTCTTCATCGATTACATTTTGAAGGAAAATAAAAATGAAAATGTGGTGAAAGGGAGACCTCAAGTGGAGAAAAAAGGTATTGCAGGAGTGTGCCTGGACGTGTGTATAAAGTAAAAGGCTGACTGGTTTGCTGTCTGGTTTGTATTGCAGGCTCTCCCTACATGAAGCCTGGCATCCGAAATGGCATCAATATAATCCTGCTCATTATCAGCTTCATGTGAGTCTGCCTGTCTGCTTCCTGACCCCCCCAGAATGCAACACACAGCCCAGGGTGCTGGGGTCGAAAGCTTTGCATCACCTAGAATTTTAGGATTGAGACATTAATTTAAGTATATATATATATATATATATATATATATATATATATATATATATATATGTATATATGTATATATATGAACATGAATTAGATATTTTAACACCATGTAATCAAAGAAACTACAAAATGATACCGGAAGCCATAATAGTAGTACAGTAGTATTTCATGTCAGATTTCGACATGTCACATTTTTTAATGTGTCAGGTTTTTTTCCGATAAGTTATATGGAAAACTACAAAGCGCCGGTGTGCGATTCAATATGTTAACGTAACATTATTCAGCAGGTTTCATTCGACTTTATGAAATTAGTTAATTCTGTAGAGGGTGATGATGCAACACCTGTGGCCAGCACTGTCGTGATCGATCTTTTTAATTAATAAGAAAGTCCCTCTCTTGAATGTTTGCTGGCTAGCTGACAAGCTGCCGTAATCAAAGTGGATTGAAAGGTTCCTGTGAGTCTGAGCTCAATGTCTGGCTGTTCTGATGAGTGTCTGTCTTCTCTCTTTCCTTTCCTGCTTCCCAATAGGATCTGTATAAGGTATTGTATCGACAGCATCACCCTCGTCTTAGTGTCTCTATTGTAGCTCAGGTTTCATATCCTCCTCCCCTCTAACTGATCAGAGCAGTGGGGTTAATTGAAGGCCTGTTTTTTTTGTATGTGATCTTAGTCACGTTTTTGATCACAGCGTGAGAAACGCTTGGACAGGAGTCCCAGTAGACACTGAATAACAAATGTGCATCTACTGGAGTCCTGACTCTGTGCCCCTGGAGTCCTGACTCTGTGCCCCTGGAGTCCGGGCTCTGTGCCCCTGGAGTCCGGGCTCTGTGCCCCTGGAGTCCTGACTCTGTGCCCCTGGAGTCCGGGCTCTGTGCCCCTGGAGTCCGGGCTCTGTGCCTCTGTTGAGGTGCATGTGAAGGTCCAGTCACTGCTATAGGGTACATCGCTGAAAGGCTAGCAGACGGCACCCTTGTAACATTTGATGTTTAGGGAGTACTGTAAGTGGCACTGCTGAGTTTTGTTTTAAAATAAAAACTTCAAATTTAAAAAATGTATGATGCCATTTAAAATCATTTTTGATTGTTTTTTTAAATAGCCGGTGTGGTACATACTGCCACATTTTATGCAAATGCCATTTTCTCCTTTCTTTCTTTCTTTCTTTCTTTCTTTCCTTCTGTCTGTTTTCATCTTTTCTTCATTTTCTCCCAAGACATGTAATTGTAAGACTGAATCCGGGTTAAAGGCAAGAGATTAGGAAATAGTGTCACTAAAAAAAAGATAATTCTGCTCCACTCCGAACCCAAGAATCAATCATGTTGTTAATACTTCTAAACACAAAGGCATCGCCAGTAATGCATCTGAATCGGTCGTGGCAGTGGGACTGTGTGCTGTGCTGTCTGACTCTCCTCTCCTCTCCTCTCCTCTCAGTCTGGTGGTGCTGGTGGCTCTCAACGTACTCCTCTTCTACAAGCTGTGGTCCATGGAGCGGGCAGCACACACCCTTGAGACCTGGCACTCCTACGCACTTTCAGACGGGTAAGAGCGCCTCCCTTCTCTCTCAACACACACACACACACACACACACACACACACACACACCAGACATATACACACTGCAGTCACAGCACAGAGAGAGAACCTCTCTGTCTCTTTAATACACACCTCCAGACACACAAACACATGCTGGACACAGGGTGAGAACACCATGCACGCTTGCTTGTATTTATTATTTATTTATTTTAAACACATAGGCACAGGGCCTCAGTCTCTGCTTCTCTCCCCGACAGTAAGCTCCCTCAGACGGCCTCGGAGTGGGCACAGATCCTGGAGCTGCAGAAGCAGTTCCACAAGGCTGAGGTCTGCAAGTGGAAGCAGATCCTCAAATCCTCCGTCGGGCTGCTGGACGAGGTGAGCGGCTGGAGAACCGGTCCTTATTGGGATCCAGAGATCCGCGGAGGAGGGTTGTCGGTGTCGATCGGGCTGATTTTCGCCGCTCCGAGAGAAAGGAGGGGAAAAACATCTGCTTGGGTTTGTGTGGCTCGCCGTTCTCCGCACTGTCGGTCGTCACAAATCCGAACAGCTGTTTCTTTGCTCGTTTTCACTCTGAATGGTAAATTTAGCCTGATTTGGACAGCAGTGACCCTCCCCTGATTTCTATTAGAGAGCTCAATCTGAGTAGTTGTTTTGTGCAGCACTGGATGGGAACTGGCAGTGGGTCTGCAGTGTTGAAGCTGCAGTTAATATGTTGTGTTCACAATAGTTCATATATTGAATTAATCAATCTCTCTCTCGCTCTTTCCCTCTCGCTCTCCCTCTCTCGCTCTCTCTCTCACTCTCGCTCTCTCAGATGAAGTTTTCTCTGGAGAAGCTGAACAGAGGGATCCTGACAGCAGAGACCCCGTTTGAATCCGAGGGGAGCGGAGAGGAGCCTCTCTCCCAGTGATCCGACTCCACGGAGCCACTAGAGACTTTGGAGCAACGTGCAATTCCGTGGGCTTAATAACCCCCGCCCCCCCAAATACATGGCAAAGCCCAGAGATCAACTGCTGTAGTGCCAGAAGTAGAGGATGAGGGGGAAAAAACTGAGGAGTGGTGGAATATTTCATGGAATAGTTCCCACAGATTTCGGAAAATGATGTGTTTCTTTTTTTTTACCACAAACGGTATTTGTTCTGACTTGAAATTATATATATATATAAGAGAACGCTGTAGATTTTGATCTAGATTATTCTAGATTTCACATTCTCCGAACTTTGACTGATTTGGGAGGACCAAGACTAAAACAAGAAAAATACAGGAACCTTTTTTTTGTTTGTTTGTTTGTTTTTGGACTTCCTAACTTGAATGTGAGTTTCAAACCAGAAATAAAAATGGGGATGGAGTCGTTCTAGAAGAGAACCGTTTCTTATCTAGATCCTTCCGTTCCCTCGCAGAAACAAACTCCGAACGGAAGGGATCTCCCAGAACAGCCGTGCTGTATTTCAAAACAAAAACAAAGCAAGCAAACACTTCGCTAGCGAGCCAGGAGATGTAGTTACTGAACCACCTAACAAGATCATTGATCAAGAAGACCCTGTGTCCTTTTAAAAAAGGATTTCAATATGCAGAAGGTGTTCCGGACTGACTTGAACTGTTGACAGTTTATGTGTTTATTTGTTATTGATGATGCTACTGTCTGTATTATTATTATTATTATTATTATTATTATTATTAGTGTCGTTTTTAAAAGGGAAATCTACACTGTTATGTTGGTTTGTTGATTTTCAGTTCTCCCCCTAGTGAAACTCCCTGCCAATGCACTGAAGGCGTCCGGAGTGTGACTGCTGTGCGGTTCAGAACTCCGAGTTCGAAAGAACAATCCTATTTATTTATTTGTGTGTTTTTGAGGAGAGGCGTGTGTTGTGTGTTGGTTGTTTTTTTTTTTTTATAGATTTTAATTGGTAATCTTGGAAGTTTTTCTTGTAATCGATTTTTTAATCGGAGCATGTGAATGATCAATTAATCGATTGAATCTCTGTATCTCGAGTCCCATAGATATGGAATTGTAGTAACTCATCCCTTGCATTGAAATTAAGCTGTAAAAAAAAAAAAAATACCAGGATAAAGACAGCTATCTTAGTAAATCCATTTTTAAACAGATTGTTTTCATTCATGTGTTTTCATTTATTGGGTTTCTTTTAACTCAGGCTTGTTTCAATTTAACAAAAATATGAATTGATTTTAACCCATTAAATACCAAATACATTTCTTTGGAAGAAAATCAGAACATTAAGCTGTGTATGTTATGTGATGCATTTGCATTTAGACTTCACTTTTGCTGTAAGTTATCATTACAATATAGTTAGAGAGAACATTGAAATTATAGGTAGATGGTGCCAGTTAAAAATGTGCCAAATAAACTACAATGTAGTCTGTCCTCAAGTGGCACTCAGTGGGTTAATCTGAAGGGATTTCTGCATTGTTTCACACAGAGGTCATGTGACACAACTGCACTGTCTATATGAAATGCAATACTTCTGTTAAACCCTCCGTCTGTCCTCACTTTTGACGCAATTGTCCGTCCAGAACTGAAAATGGAAACCCCACCTGTGAAAACTCCTGTACCTTCACACAAATACACCTTGGCTCCTGATTTCAAAGAAAAACTGGGTTCAAAAGAATCAAGGTGACTTCTGATTGAGTGATGACAAATTGATAATTTAGCACATGTATTTTATTTTTTTTTGTTTGTTTTTTAAGCAAGCAACATTTCAACAGTTAAAATCTCTAATATTTCCAAAAGTAGTATACGATTCTACCACTTGCATTACAAGGTTGCAGGTTCGTATTGGTAACTCGTCGTGCACGCATCACTTCAGAATTGTTTCGTTAAATTGTGTTTTTCGTCGTGCTTGAAGCCCAACTAAAAGATGTTAAGCTTGGTGATGTGAATACATATTTTTTTTTCTTCTTTTTTTTTTTTTTTATGAAAACATCTGAACATGCTTTTTTTTTTTTTCTAGTCCATAAAATGTCCAGGAAACCTTCTCTCCAAATGATATATTTAGTATGTTTTTTTTTTCTACAGCTGCATTCCGTTCCTTTTGGCAGGTTTGCAAAGGTTTGTTCGTTCTCTTGAATTAGTTTTTTCTCTGCTCCTTCTTCAGCATGTTTTCCTCGTCTCGTTCTGAAAGAGACACACAGACCAGCACCAATCAGGACGGATCGCACACGGGATCACAGATCTCCAGAAAGAAAAACAGGGACGCTATTTTTTTCTTCAATTCATTGAAGCTCTAGCAACTCTGAAGCAGTTAAAATAAGTATATAACAACACAATCATAATTTAAAAATGAAACTACAGATACATATACAGAACCACCCATCAAATATAAGAAATAATGTAAATGAACCAATAGTTCAGCACTTTACAAAGAACAGACGCACCTTGGAAGAACTGAAGTTTGTGGTTTTAGAGAAAATAAAATTTGATAATGTACAGTAAAGAAAACCGATGGATAGACTAGCTAGCACGATGCCTGAAGGTTTAAATAGAAAGGAACAGTAGACCGTTGCATCACTGGCTATGTAGTGAAAGACATTAGATGTAAAGAGACATCAATGTGTGCTTACCATGGCATCAAAAGCCTATTAATACCTCCCTTTTAAACACACTTTCCCTTGACAAAAACATGTTAAACGTACCGAAACATTGGGAAGTTGGCTCTTTGAGCAAAAACGTACGTGTGTGTGTGTGTCTATATATATATATATATATATATATTATATAATTTATATATACACTACACACACACACACACAATTGGGACTAACTCAAAAGGTTAACTTAGCTGGTGGCACTTCAAATATATTGAAAAAAAAAAGTGAATTATTAAACACAATCAGAATTATTAAACTAGTAAGCCATAACTCTTTATTTATCTTTGTATAAAATAAACAACTGTGCTGTCAACTTGCTGAGCCCGCTACTATTGTTTCATAAAAAAGAAACCTGAATACAAAACAGCAAAACCAGGACGATAAAATCAATTCTTAAAACTGGGACTATCCCAGCTGTCCCGGGACGTCTGGTAGCCCGAAGTAAGAGAGGCCCTGCTGTACAGATCTCCTAGCAGCTGGTGATGAGTTCATACTGACATCAGCGTAAGACTTCCCCTCCAATGAAAAGCAGGGTTACTAAAACCAGATCCAGACACAAATACCGACCAGACCCCTGCAGCGGCCGAGCTTTCTCTGAGATCTGAGCAAAAAATCCAAAACAAAATTGCTCAGCAGGCCTGCTGCTTTGTTTAACTGCATTAATATCGGACCAGATCGCTGGCAGACAGGGTCACATTTCTCTCCCCTGCAGGCTCACCTGTCTGAGTTGCCCCTCCCGTCGTCTTCAGTGCTATTCAGCCACTTGCACCCCGGCGCAGTTCTCTTTGCTCTCCGAGGCGATGGCCAGATACTCAGCCCTGTGTGAGGAGTCAAATCCCTGTGTAAGGATCTTACACCAAGTGCAGCAGCGAACAAAGTAATGATGTATTTCACAACCTGTTAATTGCACTTCCGTTGGCTGTTAGTCTCAATGTGGAGTTTAGAAAGAAACACATGTTACAGCTGACATTTTCTGTTTAAAAGATGGGGGGGGGGATTACAATTACATTGCAGGTGTGTAGATCATCAATATCACAACTGGTACACCTGCGTCGATCCGCCTGCTGAACGCTACTAGATGTATTCTCTGAAATGGATCGTGCAGCTCTGCATCACTCACGCGTTCTCCCGCAACGCCTCCTCTCCCGCGGCAGCGATCTTGCGGTAACAGTACACCATCTCCACCAGCAGCCAGAAAGTGAGCCCAATGTTGGCGACGTACATCATCACCTCCCCTATGATCGAGGTCAGCTCCCGGTTCACTGCACACACACACGGACACTCTTATCAAAGGACAGTGAGATCCAGGCACGTGTTTTAAGGTCATTTTTTTTTTCCTACTGTGCACCCAGTTTTGACTGTGAAGCACACAGTGGCAGCCCGTTCCCATGTAACACTGCAGAACCTAAATAAACAGTTTAACAAAAAATATCCAAGCAAGTGTTTTAGGCTGTGTGGTCCAGTGGTTAAAGAAAAGGGCTTGTAACGAGGAGGTCCCCGGTCCGAAACCCGGCTCACTCACTGACTCATTGTGTGACCCTGAGCAAGTCACTTAACCTCCTTGTGCTCCGTCTTTCGGGTGAGACGTAATTGTAAGTGACTGCAGCTGATGCATAGTTCACACACCCTAGTCTCTGTAAGTCGCCTCGGATAATGGCGTCTCCTGAACAAACTAAACTTTAAAAATTCTCACGTCTTTATTTCATGTATCTATTTCTACATTTGCATTTTACTGCTCTGTTCTAAGTGGTGAGCTAGCCAGGCGAACCGCTGCAAGGTTAGCGTTCCATTCTTGCAGAATTAGCACACATCCATTCCTCTTAATAATGAGACCATTAAGATACCATTCAAACTTTATTATTAATATTATTTTTTTTTTTTTTTTTCGTAGACACCCTTAGCCAGGGCGACTTACAATTGTTACAAGATATCACATTATTTTTATATACAATTACCCAATTATACAGTTGGGTTTTTACTGGAGCAATCTAGGTAAAGTACCTTGCTCAAGGGTACAGTAGCAGTGTCCCTCCACCTGGAATTGAACCCATTGAGTCCAGAGCCCTAACCGCTACTCCACACTGCTGCCCTTTATCCCTCAGGGGCGGGGGTCTCCGATAGAGCAGCAGACATGATCAAATACGTTTATTGATTTTGATTTTTAAAAGTGGCGACCAAATCGATTTATCGGCCGCTCTGCCCCCGATTCTGGGGCAGTGTGTGGTCCAGGGGTTAATGAAAAGGGCTTGTAACCAGGAGGTCCCCGGTTCAAATCCCACCTCAGCCACTGACTCACTGTGTAACCCTGAGCAAGTCACTTCCTTGTGCTCCGTCTTTCGGGTGAGACGTAGTTGTAAGTGACTCTGCAGCTGATGCATAGTTCACACACCCTAGTCTCTGTAAGTCGCCTTGGATAAAGGCGTCTGCTAAATAAACAAAATATAAATAAATAAATAAATTCTGGATACCTGTGGGGACAACGGTGAGCTTGACGAACTTGGAAGCGTTGGTGTGGAACTCGTAGTGCTCGTAGTAAAGTGTCCGCTCCACGTAGCACTTGTAGAGGCCGGCATCATCGAAGGAGACGTTGAGGATGTACACGGAGACGTCCAGAAGGTCAGTTGTCTTCTTGCTGCCGTTCCAAACGAGGCGGCGTTCGAACCGATCGTCAAATATCTCCTGCTCGTAATCCTCGTACTGGTAGATCTGAAAAAAGAGGGAAGAGACAGCTTATGGATGAGTGGGTCCCCCAGGTATAACCGAGGGGAGTCTGGGTGAGGTGCAGCTGGCTGTGTTTCCACTGCCTGTCCCCTGGTAGAGCTGAGCTGAGTCTGGATGAGGTGCAGCTGGCTGTGTTTCCACTGCCTGTCCCCTGGTAGAGCTGAGCTGAGTCTGGATGAGGTGCAGCTGGCTGTGTTTCCACTGCCTGTCCCCTGGTAGAGCTAAGCTGAGTCTGGATGAGGTGCAGCTGGCTGTGTTTCCACTGCCTGTCCCCTGGTTGAGCTGAGCTGAGTCTGGATGAGGTGCAGCTGGCTGTGTTTCCACTGCCTGTCCCCTGGTAGAGCTGAGCTGAGTCTGGATGAGGTGCAGCTGGCTGTGTTTCCACTGCCTCTTCCCTGGTAGAGCTGAGCTGGGTCTGGATGAGGTGCAGCTGGCTGTGTTTCCACTGCCTCTCCCCTGGTAGAGCTGAGCTGAGTCTGGATGAGGTGCAGCTGGCTGTGTTTCCACTGCGTGTCCCCTGGTAGAGCTGAGCTGGGTCTGGATGAGGTGCAGCTGGCTGTGTTTCCACTGCCTCTCCCCTGGTAGAGCTGAGCTGAGTCTGGATGAGGTGCAGCTGGCTGTGTTTCCACTGCGTGTCCCCTGGTAGAGCTGAGCTGGGTCTGGATGAGGTGCAGCTGGCTGTCTTTCCACCGGCGCTCAGCTGCACCTCAGACAGCATGGTTTTGTATCTCATACCCAACGGGGCCAAACTGTGCTGTGCAGAAGCCCATCATCGAATGGTGAAACAGGGAGGAGGCTGGGAGCTAACTGGCGACCGCAATGCAAAACAGCCAGGCTTGTCTGCATTCGTGGGTTTTTTTTTTTTTTTTTGATTAGGCACACTAAATAAAAATAATACTGCTGCACATATTAATCAGACAATGGCGGATGGCGATGGGTGTTTTTTTTTTAACATTGCATGGGTGGGTGGGGTGGCACAAATTTGGAAGGAAGCACGGTGTCGCTGTCTTACCAAATTGAAGTCTGCATCGTCTTTGGATTTAAAGGACCACTGCACTGACGAGGTGGCCTCCACCTCGCGCCGCTGCTTACAGGAGATGCAGCCCAGCTTGAACCCTTGTCCCAGGACCGCCTCCGTGCTGGACTCCACCTCCACACAGCCACTCCAACAGACTCTCGCTGAGAGAGAGAGAGAGAGAGAGAGAGAGAGAGAGAGAGAGAGAGAGAGAGAGAGAGAGAGAGAGAGAGAGAGAGAGAGAGAGAGAGAGAGAGAGAGAGAGAGAGAGAGAGAGAGAGAGAGAGAGAGAGAGAGAGAGAGATGAGAACCGTGTGGGGAAGTTACTTTTAAAGTAATCACAAACAAAATTGTTACAGTGACTTATTACTTTGACTTTTATTTTTAACTAGTTAGTTACAAATGATAACTCGGGTACAGAGATATTTCGTGGTCAGGCTGCAGCACGAAATAGTCTTTGAAGATCCTGCAATTGAACCGACTCCTTATTATTATTTTTTTAATAATGATGTCGCTAAAAGTAACTACAGTTACAAGTAACTATAACTAAAAATTGTAATTCGATTACATTAACGCATTGCTGGTGTGAAATAGCCTAGGCAGTAAAGCAGTGAGAGGCCTCCTGAAAGGCAGGTGTTTTATAAGGAAAATGGATGTTTGCAATGATGTGTGTTTCAAAACAGCACATTTCAGACCGATATAGTGACTGAAAGGGCATGACAGGGAAGATTTATATACAGTAAAAATAAAGAAAACACCATTATATATTAAAAAGCTACAGCCTCTTCAATAGACATTTAAAAATCAGAGAACTGCAACATCTTCAAAAGAAGAAAAGAGGGCCCAGTGATCGTTTCCTGGTGTGCTAATGAGTGGAAAGGAAACCGATTTCAGAGACTTGATTACCTCTCAAAAGTCACGCGATTCTCTCAAGTCTGTATCCCTCGAGTGACACAAATCTAATTACCAGTTCGTTCGTTTAAACACTGCCGGAAATTAATATCAGCGCTTCAATTTCAATACTCTGGACAGCGTGCGTAAAGGCAGCATCCTAAATATACCAGGGCTTCCCTTGAGTACCTCTCTGCAGTCCAGTAAGCTATACCTCTCTGCAGTCCAGTAAGCTATACCTCGCTGCAGTCCAGTAAGCTATACCTCTCTGCAGTCCAGTAAGCTATACCTCTCTGCAGTCCAGTAAGCTATACCTCTCTGCAGTCCACTAAGCTATACCTCTCTGCAGTCCACTAAGCTATACCTCTCTGCAGTCCACTAAGCTATACCTCTCTGCAGTCCACTAAGCTATACCTCTCTGCAGTCCAGTAAGCTATACCTCTCTGCAGTCCGGTACTAAGCTATACCTCTCTGCAGTCCAGTAAGCTATACCTCGCTGCAGTCCAGTAAGCTATACCTCGCTGCAGTCCAGTAAGCTATACCTCGCTGCAGTCCAGTAAGCTATACCTCTCTGCAGTCCGGTACTAAGCTATACCTCTCTGCAGTCCAGTAAGCTATACCTCGCTGCAGTCCAGTAAGCTATACCTCGCTGCAGTCCAGTAAGCTATACCTCGCTGCAGTCCAGTAAGCTATACCTCTCTGCAGTCCAGTAAGCTATACCTCGCTGCAGTCCAGTAAGCTATACCTCTCTGCAGTCGCTATTCTTTACTATAGAGAGGTGACCAAACCGCGGCTCTTTCGCAGTTCAAGCGCGACCCCTGCTGGAAACGCTGGGTGACGCACGCTTTGGGGCTCGAATGAACTGAAGAAAGAATAAACAAACAAAAACAAAAAGATAGAAAGTAAAAAAAAAAAAAAAACACAACGTTTGTGATTTGCGTTCTCTGTATTCATTCGTGTTAATTATTTTTTTTCTTATCTCTCTCTCTCTCGCCGGTTTCTTTGAAGCTGCACTTTCGACACGGCTCGCTGGCGCATGCGTATTTCGAAGCCGGATGTGCAGTTGAAAGTAAATTTCATAATTTTGAACTGAGTGCTCGTTCGAAAATATGAGGCTTTAAAACCAGACTTGGGAGAAAGAGTTCGCTTTCACTAATCATGCGCGCCTGTAAAGCGAGCAACCTCAAACGTCACGGAAAAAAAACAACATTTTCATCTGAATATTAAGTAAAGGTGCTGCTCGTGGCAAACGTCCTTATTCAGATGAATGAAACTTTTTATAAAATGGTGATGTTGGCGCTAGACTAGAGGATGCATGTTGACGCGTTATGTTGCAGGTCTAAAATTCATATTGTATTTCTTACGTCTCGTCATGAGCAGGTACCGAGTGCAATCCCTGTCAAAATTAATTCAGTGCATTTGACATCCACAAAACTTGAACAGTATTTAACAGCCATACACAAAAATGCGTCTTTTTTTAAACCCAGCATTCAGGGGAAGAGCTTGTCAAAAAAAAATCCTTACAAAAATGTCTGTTTTTAGTGTAATCAGGTCGGTTACTGTATTTTGCTTCATAATAACTAATTATATTGTCTTTACAAACAGAAACAATGGGAAAACAGCACCGTGTTACATTTGAATTTTAATACACTGTAGATCTACAGTACAATACAGATTACACAGAACCTGTGCAGGCAATGTTCTATCCCTTGTTCTTGCGTATTTTGCTGCCATCAAGTACTGCACAGTGACGCTAGTATTTAAAATGTCTTGCTCTCGCAAACATGTCACGTTTTACAGTACGTGTCTTGCGGCTCTCGACAGTATGGAAATGTTGGTATGCGGCTCGTAGGGTCAGGAAGTTTGGGCACCCCTGCTTTAGTAAAAGTCTCTACTGTCCAGGGCTATCAAGCCGCCACTTCTGCCCTCATAAACGGACCATATCCCATACCTTAACGTTGCTTAATTATGCTTTTATTATAGTCAACGTTTATGAGGGGGTTGCAGACAAAAACAAGCACGTTATTATTATGACTGGGTCATTTTATCCAACGCGACATAGAGGGGGGTGAGTCGGCTGCAGAGTCGCGTCCGAGACTGAGGTCCACTTCGTGTAGAATCAAAGCCATGGGTGGGTCCAAAGTATTGTATGTCCCCTTTCCCCCCTCTCCCCCTCCTTCTGTGTTGCAATGCAGCCCTGTCCTGGAAGCATACTGCAGTGATCAATACATGAGCAGCGTGGCAAAACACAGCTGACCTTGCACAATCCTCAATATGAGAGAGAGAGGAGGGAGAGAGGGGGAGAGGGGAGAGAGAGGGAGGGAGGGAGGGAGAGAGGGAGGGAGGGGGAGAGAGAGAAGAGAGAGGGAGGGAGAGAGATTGGAGAGAGGAGGGAGGGAGGGAGAGAGGGGAGGGAGGGAGAGTGAGAGAGGGAGGGAGAGGAGAGAAGAGAGGGAGAGAGGAGGGAAGGAGAGAGGAGGGAGAGAGAGGGGGAGGGAGAGAGAAGAGAGGGAGGGAGAGGAGAGAGAGAGGGAGGGAGAGAGAAGGGAAGGAGAGAGAGAGAGAGAGAGAGAGGCAGGCTGCGGTGTCTTTCACAGCTTTCAGTTTCAAACAGGGACAAGGTCTTTAACCGCCTGACTGCCACGTGAAATGCTGACGCTTCTGCAGAGCAACAGTATAAAAAAACCGTACACTCAAATTCATATCTACCTATCTATCTATCTATCTATAATTTCAGCCTCATCAGCAAGACAAGGTCTAGTTTGTATGTGTTTTTTCAGTTTTTAGTTTAATCATTTCAAACAGGACAAACACCTCTGTCTGAAGGTTTCACGGGTCACGACCGTTCCTGGGATAAGCAATAATCCGATGTGAACGTGATGTGGAATCCAAGGTTCATTTTTTATATATATATACAGTATATATATATATATATATAATATTTCCATCTCTCAGATGTGGCACGATTGCAATTCTTGTGAGTGGTCTTCATTACAACAACTGAGTCATATCACTATTGGATTTCTATTTCAAAAAACATATTGAAAACAGTGTACTGGTGAAGCAGCCTATTACAGGGAAATATAGGACTTGTACAATAATATCTACCCTTGAATTAACCACAGAAGTAAAGTATTGAATAGTGAACTATAACACAGTGCATGTGAAGAGACAGAGAGACAAGCATGGCTTTACATACCTACAGCTGGGACCAGAACTTCACCTAGAATTTTAGGATTGAGACAGAACAAAAAAAAACTATAGGAACATAATTTAGATCTTTTTTATTTATCGTGTAATCACAATCATGTTAGATTTTGAAATTTCCCTTTTTTTTACAGATATTTAAGGGAGCAGTTGTCCGTACACCTCTCACAGTTATGATGCATGTTTATAGCAGACATTAATAAAGGACTTGCCTGTAGAAAGACTGCAGTCTGTGAGCTTCACCAAGCATTGCTGTCAGAAATACTGAGTACCACGTCCTTCCCTTCCGCTTTTAAATAGTGTACGATTAATATTTCATATCATGGAGCTCAGCTATTCCTGTCAAAAGGAGCTGAGGTTTCATAATAGGACTCCATGCATCATTTTTTTCCAAACTTTATGCAAGGAATGCTTGCAAACACAATGCACGCCTTCCAATTCCACATTCGGATTACACCGATATTAAAAATAAAACCTCTGAATTTAAAAGCAGCGTGTATTATGTATTGAATGAGCGGACAATGCAGGGGGAACACAAAATCAGCCATCGGGCCTCTGAATTATTTAGTGTAGTTTTACTAGACTATAATAGGCAAACTGATAACAAAAAAAAAATGTTATACTTATTTGTAAAATTGTATTTTGTAATGTGGCTATTTTTGTTAGAATTATATTAGAACGCTCATCGCGGGCCCCCTAGAGAGTTTGACCACAGTATTATGGCTTCCGGTAGACTTTCGCGATATCATTTTGCAGCTTCTTTGATTATATGAAATGAAAGATCTGAATTATGTTATGCAAAACTTTTGGTCATAACCAAATGATCTGACCTCTTTGAACTTGTCAGGACTGCTTGAAGCATGTTTGCCCTTTCTGTTCTCATTATTATCATTTAGTCGTTTAGCAGATGCTTATATTTAAAGCAACTTACAGAGACTAGGGGGTGAACTATGCATCCCAACTGCTGCTGCAGAGTCTCTTCCAATAGGAGCTTGTTTGTTTTACGTCTCATCCGAAGGACGGAGCCCAAGGAGGTGATGCGACTTGCTCAGGGTCACACACAGGGAGTCAGTGGCTGAGCTGGGATTTGAACCAGGGACATCAAGACCTTTTCTTTAACCACTGGACCACCAAGCCTCCTGCAGGGGCAAAGCTAATGCTGAAAGTTCTCCCCCCGCCCCCTATTGGAAGAACCGGAGATAAGCGCCAACGCATCCATCTGTGACAATGCCAGTGCTAATCTGCAGTATTGGACGAGTGACAAGACATTGCTATTATTATTTCAGTGTGATGCTAAATTAGAGGAGAGTGGAGGGGAATAACGCAATGCTTTCCATACACAGAATGAAACCCATGACAAGCTGCATTGCTTTCACTTGTGTAATATTTATTCACGATGTTTAAGCTGCAGTGTGGCACAATCACGTTCATATGAAGAAGCTAGATTTAAATGACACACAGCTAACAGAATGATTCCATTACATCGAATACGCATGAACATCGTTTCCTGGATCCCCCATGTTCCCACCTGTAAGATGCACACATTATGTTAAACATGTATTTTATTTTATTAATTTAGAGCAGGGTTCTCCAACCCTGCTGGAGAGCTGCTGTGGCTGCTGGTTTTCGTTTCAACCAATCTCTCAGCTACTTAATTGAACCAATCATTGGCTTAATTAGTCAAGATGAACAGATGTTCCAGATCTTTAGCCACTGATGATGTACATACACCTCGAAAACCTGCTGGATAGGGGTCCCCCCAGGACCAGGGTTGAAGACCCCTGATTTTAGAGTGTCCAATTATTTGACCTCTGGAGGATGGCGGCCAGCCCTGCAGGTGTCCGCCCGAGCTCACTGGACGCCTGGCCGGTGGGGTTCGCTTACATTAGGTCATTATTGTGTTAGCCTTTAAGAGACAACTAGAGATGGCTAAGGGAGTGTTTAAACACAGGCTGAGGTTTTCTGTTAGTGCTGTAGGCGGTTATCTCCAAGTCCACTTAATTGATCCTCTATTGAAATCTCTTAAGTGCTTTGGGCTTGTATTTGTTTTGGATTTTAATAAACAGTTGTTTGCGTACGCTCTCTGTTCTGTATCAGACGCAGAGAGGTTTTGTATTGGCTGCTGTGTGCTGTTAATGGGAGCCTTTGTGATGTTTGTTTATCTGTACCATGTCATCCTAGAATAACAGGATTTAGAGTCTCAATGGAGGTGAATAGCATAGACAACTGTCATGTGATATGGCATGTATTCAAAATAGACAGTCTGCCCTTTATAATAGGATCATCTGTCAGTAGTATACTGGGCCCTATTCGTTTTTGAAGGGCTGTTTTTTTTTAAGTGTGTTAGTAATAATGAGTTCACAACGAGAGAGAGCGGAATTAGAGAATCACAGAATGAGGACGAAGCCCAGAGTCCTTCCGAAGCTCGTAGGGTTTTTCATTTTCCGTTGGTCTGCAAGATTCAGCCAGACCAGAGCACCAGTTCTGAAGCGTTCAGCAAGCCTAGCCACAGGGTTCTGTGTAATACACGGCAGGGAGCGAGGCTGGCAGGGCCCTCCGCCTCTTTCGTTCTGTTTAGTGGAGTCGAGGCTGATCAATCCCCGCCATGCCAAGTGGGATTGAAGCTTGTCAAGGAAGGGATTGAGCAAGCGAGCTTTTTATTATCGGGATTTCCACTCTTGTAGCAGAGCGAGTTATTCTCAGGTAAAGCACGAGAATGCTGGAATGCCATCAACTTGATCCGATTAAAGAGACGCTAGACGAGGTCAGAATCCACTTTCTTACCTCTTAACTCTTAGCCCTCCCCCCTGCAGGAATTGTCGATACGCGTTTCATTTTTAATAGGACCATCACAGAAGTCAGATAAAAGCTTATATAGGCAAGTTAGAAGTGGATTTGAGAAGAGTGCACATGATTTTTTTTTTTTGGCAGAAACTGGAGAACAGTTTGTATGCAGTTACGTCAAATCCAGTAAACCTCACGGCATGGAACTGATCTCTGTAGCGAGTATTGAAATGTCAGGATTGCGCACTAATGATACCAAAGCAACAGTGAAATAAAGAATCGGACTCAAAATAAAACGAGCTGTGTAAAATGAGCGCTCGCGATATTACTGCATAAAAACAGGGAGGTCAGGAAATAGCGTGGCGCCATGAATAGGAAACAAATTCAATAACTAACCCGACGATCTTGTAATTTCAGGAGACGCCAGGGTAAGGTAGCTGGCACAAAAGGAGGAACACACAACACTCTCTGATCGCTGACTTCTCAAACCCAAACTGCTGCACCGCAAACCTTACAATGCTCAAGGCATGATGGGCAACTGCAGAAAGGTCCTCACCAGATTGTGCGCTATTTGCATAAGGGCAACGTATGAATTTTAAGTTACAAATGAAGCACAAATATTCTACCCAGTCCTTCTGAATTTCTAATAAATAAATAACATTTAGGGCTACCATCACAACTAAAGACACTTAGTTTCTTTATGTTTTATACCAGCATGCAGTGGGTTGACAGTTAGGGGTGATAGATACATACACCAGTAGCCTATTTGTAATGCTTAAATACACATTAAATAATAATACATATATAAACGCATTGGGGAAGCTGTTACATGGATTTTAACAGAAAATACAGATCTGGCCATTTTAAAATCATTGAGATACTGAACGTCTGAACTTTTCACTGGGAAAGGATGAAAAGAGTAGGCCTCTTTTATATAAATCAATCAGATAAATAAATAAATAAACAGTCAAGCTGTTCCAGTTAAATACCTTTTTTTTAAAGCTTTTTAATCATGAGAAGTACTGTGCTGGTTACACAAGCATGCTTGCATAACAGATTTAATCAAATTGAGCCAGACAGAAGGCTGCTGGTCATCGTAAGCAGATAGATATTCCTCTAGTGTCATTTACTCAGTTCAGTGACTGTAGCTCCCACGTGAATGCTACAGTAGCCACGTCTTTTTTTAAAACCTCGCTGATCAGTTCTTACAATAGTGTTGAACTCGCTTGCTCATTTCTCCTGGAGGGTGTCCCCACACCCCCCTTCAACGGCTTCCTGTTATTAATCAATCAGCTGCTTCCCCTGTTGATTGGCAGGGTTTCAGCCAGTAACGTGACCCGAAAAGACACTGCTGAGGTCAAATCACCCAGGAGGTGCAGGTGTAACAGATATCCTGTGAATGAGGCACGGAGGCTTTCTTTAACCTACTGTGGTACTGATGTCATGTTTCGAAAGTTTGTATTAACATGTGTTTCTTTCAAAACTGCACATTTCAGAACTCTGCAGCTAATGGGAGATGAAACTGGTAAGAATCAAGGAATTGATCCACTCCCTGCAAGTATTTACAAAGTGTAGAGTTCTAAAGTTTATTAAAGTGTTTCCATAATATTACATAAATAATATTAGTGCCACGAAGACCTTGGCTGTTTCCAGGGGCATCCGCAGCCTACTGTCATATTTACAAAATGTCATATTTCAATATATTTTTAAACAGCCACAACATTTAAAATATTGCAATAGTTTTTTTTTTTTTTTTAAATAGGCGATCAGGATTGCTTTAATACCAGTATTGTTGTGATTCTACTGCGGAGTTAGATTTAGCTTGTAAATGATCACAGAACATCGATATTTTGTTTCAACTGCCATAGCAAACACACACACTATGTCCAAATAAAGTGTTAGAATATAATTTACATATTTATTTAATTTGTATATCCATGCAAGCAAAAAGGAAAACGTGTATTTGGTGGTATAGCTTTACTAAAATAAAATTAAAAATTAAAAAAAACATACGCCTTCTTAAAATGATCCAGATAAAAGTAATATCGATCACAAAATACAGGACGACAAAATCCGGATCACTTTGATCCAGATTAAAATTTTTGAAAAACCAGCCCCGGGTGTATTAATTTGCCGCTTTTGCAATACATACATACATACATACATACATACATACACACACATATACATGTATAAACACACACCGCACAGCACACACACGAGTATTAAAATGACTGTAAACATGGTAACTTACCACACATCAGCCATGTAAACGAAGCCACCAGTATGTTCAAGAGAGCCATTGCGATTCTTCAAACGTACAGCAAAGCCCTTAGTTCGTGTTCATCAAAGTGTCAACAGGAACCCAGGCGATGCTGTCGACTGCTATTCTGTGTGTCTCCAGTCAACAGCGTTTCGAAGCGTTCCTTAAAATCCACGGAGCGTGTTTACAGCTGTTTTGTCCGTTTTTTCTGTGTGGGGAACTAAGCAAGGCCAGGTTCATTTGATATTCTCCTTGAGTAGTCAACTGGGATATTTATAGATCCAGCAACATCCCGTGTCCCAAATTTTTAAGACGTTAGTATAGAACGCGCTCGAGTCAAACTCATGAAGGAGGAGGTCGTGTCATGTTCTTCAATACAAAAGTCTGCAGCGGCATTTTGACATAGGCAATATATCTTAATGCCTGCTCATTATAAAATAAAAACTGTCGCTGTATCAGAACAATTATATATGCATGTGTGTGACGATTTACAACATATCGATCTACAAACACAATCAGTTTGATAATAACTAACCAGTGTACGCAGTTTTAATATGATACGCTGTTATATAATGTATCAGATGGTCAATAATTAAGGATTTTTGGATAAAATACATTCACAGTAAAAAAGATCGCGAGTTCGGTCTCTTTATTGCTCCTGGTGAATATTTCATTGAACTGGCGTCCTGCTGTATCTTTCTGTCTTAATAATTAACTAACACCGTGTGGTTCTGCTCTGGCGAGGCAGTTTTTATCTAATGAAATACAGTAACTAAACCGTATAGCTATATAATACAGTTGGCTGAGATTTCAGTGCAGTTGCATAAACATTTTTAAATAAGCGGTGTAACGATATAGTCAGTGCTTGTCCAAATTAACCTCGCAGAGACTGAGAGATATATAATTGACATTGCTTTGTCGTGTATCACTGCACGCTGCTAGCGTTTTTCGATCCTTCGGCGATAAAGACCAAAAAGAAAGATGCAGTCTTTTATAAAAGAAAGGTGTTCTATACAACGGCAAAAAATACAAAATTGCACAGGGAAAAAAAAAAAAGAAAAATCGGGATGCGCTTTTTAGTGATAAGGCTAAACAAGCGGCCACTGCAGCGGGTGTCTGAAAATCAAAACGCCGTGCCTCTTTGTAACACGCAATTCGGAAAACCTTTTGAACCCGGTGGCGGCGGTCGAGTGGTGCTGTCAAATTTGACTCCGTGTTTGGTGTCCGAGTTGCCTCCAGAGAGTCCGTCGACAATGACACATTAAAAGACTCCTTGTTAATTACCTCGACCAAATTAAGAGCCTCTTCGCCTCAGCGTTTCCAAGCAACCGCTGCGCCCGCGGGTCAGCTTGCGCTGCTGCTGCTGCTAGACCGAAGCAGCTGCACATGCAGTCGCTCTTCCTTCGGTAACGTTTGAAATATATATTAAAAAAAAATGTAAACGTCTTGGGAAAAATGAACCGGCAAATCAAATACGAATCGGTTAATTAGAGCTCCACGGAGCTGTGCACAGTGACGTGGTGCGGATATGCATACTACAGTATAATATTAACTATAATATTGCTTTTCTTTGCGCAGTGATATTTAAAACAAAAACCCAAACCCCCAAAAAATAAATAAAAATCCTCCGATTCTAATTGTCGTCTTCCTCGTTCAACGCAGCTGAAAGAACAGGTTCATTTTACGTGTTCATTACCGATCCCATCCACCAAAGCGTATTTGCCGTTTGCATGTTGTTGTGAAGCAAGGAGAGACAGATTGAACCGAACACGCAGCTGCATAGACAGACGCACCGGCAAATGTTATTAGCACATTTCAGTGCTCAGAAATTACATCCATTTTTTTTTTTTTCGTCTTCAATACTTGCTAAGGCACACCAGTTCTTATTGTGTGTCCATGAACGATGAATGGACGAGAGAGAGAGAGAGAGAGAGAGGACGGAAGAGGAGGAGGGGAGGAGGAGATGTGATGCATTGCAGCAACACGATTTATTCAAAGGAGGAGGGAGGAGGGGGGGGGGGGGGGGGCGGCTAGCATTTTCTAGTTTTAATGGCCCCCCTTTGAGGTGAAAAAAACCGGTACCATAAACCGAGATGGTGTGTGTGTATATATATAAGTGACACTGCTGCTTCGCTTAATAAATAGGCGTGCCTACCTACGAACCTTGCCGTATACACACACCTGGACTGCAGTTTGCCTGTGTTGACAGGCTAATGTAGCCTAATGTTGTGTCGTTATAATCAACAACCGTATCAACAGAACGAGGAGACAACAGAGACGAGCGTTTCTATAGCAGCGGGTTCAAATCCGACCTGCATCGCTCCTCCTAACGGCCTTTGCGACTACTGAATAACGAAACGGCCAGGTACCTATTTCATCTCTCTCTCTCTCTCTCTCTCTCTCTCTCTCTCTCTCTCTCTCTCTCTCTCTCTCTCTCTCTCTCTCTCTCTCTCTCACACATACCCATAAACACACCAAATACTTTATGTAAGGCTGCATTGCATCGATAGAGAAATAAACGTGACTTTCCCCACACATTAACAGGACGTAGGTTTACAGCCTTATCCTAAGCGCCACAGCTCTTTGAAATGTAAACATATATTGTAATTCTAGTTCAGTATATAGAGTGTAATGTTTTTATTGTCCAGCAGGTGTTTGGGCTGATAAAGAAGACAGTTGTAATGCTTTATGCGCCCAGTAGGCGGATATGTAAGATTGCAGTTATCCCGGATGTTGACTATACAGGAAAATAAGCTGCTACTTAAGAACGTGCGACCACACCAACTTGTTTTACCTTTGTCCGCTTCTCGTGAATTAAGCTGCTGTCAAGCCACGAAAACTTTCTTGCTTCGGCTCTAGCGCCCCCTGTGGGCCGGGGAAAGTTTCTCCTCACCGCGCTGCAGCGACGAATCAAATACAGAGCATTTATAATAGTCTTTTCATCTACATGCCTCTAGTCATAAAGTCTAAGAAAGGCGATCGTCTGTCACAGCACAAGCTAATAAGCTCAGTGTCCCCAACACTAGCTGCCAAAAAGCAACAGCCAGTACATTAAAGTAAAGCGTTGCTTGAAGTCAGAGACAGGACGGACTGGAGCAGAGTTTCCAGTCGCTCCCAGAGGAACTAAGAAAGTAAACTAAGTGTAAAGTACTGCACACAGGCAATAAAAATGTGCATTATAAATATCATATGGGAGATACTGAAATTGAATCTATGAAAAAGACCGAGGAGTTTATGTTGACTCAGAAATGTCTTCATCTAGACAATGTGGGGAAGCTATAAAAAACAGGGCCAACAAGATGCTCGGATATATTGTGAAAAGTGTTGAATTTAAATCAAGGGAAGTAATGTTAAAACTTTACAATGCATTAGTAAGACCTCATCTAGAATATTGTGTTCAGTTCTGGTCACCTCGTTACAAAAAGGATATTGCTGCTCTAGAAAGAGTGCAAAGAATTATCCCGGGTTTAAAAGGCATGTCGTATGCAGACAGACTAAAATAATTCAATCTATTCAGTCTTGAACAAAGAAGACTACGCGGCGATCTGATTCAAACATTCAAAATCCTAAAAGGTAGAGACAATGTCAACCCAGGGGACTTTTTTGACCTGAAAAAAGAAACAAGGACCAGGGGTCACAAATGGAGATTAGATAAAAGGGCATGCAGAACAGAAAATAGGAGGCACTTTTTTACACAGAGAATTGTGAGGGTCTGGAACCAACTCCCCAGTAATGTTGTTGAAGCTGACACCCTGGGATCCTTCAAGAAGCTGCTTGATGAGATTCTGGGATCAATAAGCTACTAACAACCAAACGAGCAAGATGGGCCGAACGGCCTCCTCTTGTTTGGAAACATGTAGGAGCAGCAGCTTCACAAATGAGTCATGGTGTTGAGGGAGACCGGCGTGTGACGTGAGCCGTTTTCAATGACGACGCGGATTCAGAGTCCAGCCTCTAGAGATCCTAGCTCCGCCTCTCCGTCTCTCTGCGTCACTCATTCAAGTCCAGTCAGCCCCAGTTAGCTTTCTCAAATCGCAACTAACAAAACAGTTCATACATTTTCTGCGCCATGCACATCCAATCCACTTTATTCAGCTGTGGCCAAAAGTGTTGCATCCCCCTATAGAATGAACTGATTTGGCTTCATGAAGTCGAATGAAACCTGCTGGAATAATGTTACGTTAACACATTGAATTACAAACCGCCGCTTTGTAGTTTTCCCAGATACTTAACGAAAAACTGACAAAAATTAAAAAATGTGACATTTTCGAAATCTAACATGAAATATTACTGTACTACTATTATGGCTTCCGGTAGACTTTTGTTAGATATCCTTTTGTAGTTTCTTTGATTACATGATGTTAAAATATCTACATTTTATAGATAGATAGATAGATAGATAGATAGATAGATAGACAGACAGACAGACAGACAGACAGACAACCCCACACACACTGCACAGATATGCACGGCTAGCTGCTAACGGGCTGCCGCAGCGAGGGATCGTGTGTTGCAGACAAACCCGTCTCTTGTGAATATTTTGTTTTCAGACAGAAAAGTGTTTATCTTCCTTGCTGTTTGTTTGAAGAGTTCCAAACTGGATTAGCATCGACGTGCAAGAGGAGGAAATATAAAAAAAGAAAGAAGATACTGATTGGATCAATAACTCATACAGACTGTTATCTTACCTAGAGATAATTGCACAGTAATATTGGCACTTCCCATCCTTTTCCCAGACCTTCACTCTATTTATTTGTGCATATCCAGTGCAAAGCTATTTGGATGCTTTTAAAATGTCCTAAAACTTTAGGGACTGTTTTAAGGAGTTTTAAGGACTTTTTTTAAGGACTGTAAGAAATGTTTCAAAACATTATTAAAGGCTACACACTATTTAAATGCTTACCGTTTCTGAAAGAATACTTTAAAATATACATATTTTTCGATCACTTGAAATAATACCAGCAAGCGTTTTCCTTTTTGACGCGCTGCTTGTGACGCTGCATTCAGGAACCTGGCAGCCGGTTTAGTTCGTTTCCTTCCAGTAAATGATTGAACGCGCACTGCATAGAGCTGCGCCATTTCTTTACAATGTCTTCAGCGAAAAACACACCAGCTGCATCAAAGATAGGCAATATTTCTACTAAAGGTCGCTCTGTCCGGTACAGGAAGGGGACATTTCACGTGCCTGTTGTTATTTTTATATTTATTTATGTTTTTATTGTGTTTGATAATGATAACAGAAAGTCTTTAAAGGGAATCGCTTATAAAATCTGAGGATGTGCACAGCCCAAATATAATGCAGTTTTCTGTTGTGTTCGGTGTTTCACTGTGCTGTTTTTTCACTCCCGAATGAGGTGGATTGAAGATATATTTATCATCTTTTAAATTGCATATTGTTTTAATGTAGGTTTTCAATTATATATGTATCGTTTTGCTTTAAAAAAAAAAAGTTCAGAACTTCAGTGTTACAAAAACACGCCCTCGCTGGTTAATCTACTGTGAAGCAGAGGCCAGTTTATTCCAGATTGAACTCCTAGATTTGATTTGAATGATTTGCAATTAACAATACGCACCCTTTTATAATTTCCAAGGATTTTGGAGAAAAGTGCGAGTGAAAATCTTGGGTCTTGGTAATTTCAGTGATCATTCATGACGTTTACGCTGTGAATAAAGTTTCACTGTCTCCGTGGTCAGCAATTGGGGATGTTAATATTACTTTGAAATAGTAATTGAACTACTAACTAATGGTTTCAGAAAGTAAAAGTGAAAAGTAATCTGATTGCTTTAAAAAAAAAAAGTAATACCTTATTGCACATCGGGGTTTAGAGGTTATCGATTAATTAATTAACAGATTAATGCACGAGGTGTAATTGATTCAATCAATTAATGAAGGTTGTGGGTGTAGCAGTGATCTGCGCTAGAATTGCCCTCGCTGTGTGCCACTTCTTCACTGTAATTACTTTTACAAAGTAATCTGATTACTTTAAGGGATTACTTTAAGAACCCTTTCAATTATCTAATTGATAATGTTTCAACTTTTGCAAGAAACAAACAATATTGATGGCAGAACCATTTCGTAATAATTTCTGAATAATTTTTTACTAAGAATAGATGCATGACACACAGCTGTAAAGCACACACCAGTCTTTGATATCACATTTCTAGCGTCTCAGTTACTGCTGGAGACTCAGCCATTGGGCAGTGAGCCATTCCCCAAGGCTTCCATTAATGACTATGAAAATGCCTTGCTGTTACAGATATCCTGGGAGATATGGAAATCGAGGGCTAATAATAACCTTCAATCTGCATAACAGATTACAGTACTACATTCTTCCATAGCTTCGTCTTCTGTGCACTGTGCACATACGCGCCAGGGAACAACAAAGACAAAAAAAAAGTGTGCTAAAGCGACAAAGGAAAATTGTAAGCGACTGCCTGCAAGGCCAATTCCGCTAGTTTTAAGTGGAACTGGCAACCCTGGATGTGAGACACTGCTGCCACCCAGTGGCATTTTTAAGTATTGCAGCTTTAAGAATAATACAGCATCGGGCCCTGTTTACAACGCTTCAGTAGGTGTTGTTTTAAACACGGGTTATCCTAGTTAAATATCCTAGTTTATTAAACATCGTTTGGCAGTCATGAAACTGTTCTAAAAGTTAAATCAATGACAATTTGAAACTTTGACGACATTTTCTTCTTTTTATTCTGTTTTTATTCTTTTGAAGACGTTCTTTTAACGGTTAATCGTGAATATATATATATATATATATATATATATATATATATATATATATATATATATATTTGCACCTCTTAAAACCAATAGCAAATTTGTAATTTCAACCCTGAACAAAAAATCTTGATGGATGCTTGTTCCTTCAAAAGTTGGATGATGCCTCAAAATGTACCTGAAATTGGTCTCGTTAATTTCTATAAATAAGCAGGCTGTGTGTTTATTGTACTGTAAGGGAAATGATAATTGTTGGTCAGTTAATTTCTAAATAGCAATTATACAAATATGTCGTATAGCTTCCATGGGCCATACTTTTAATGAAGTGAAAAAGACAATACCAGGATTATAAAAAGGTAAATAATAATAATAATAATAATAATAATAATAATAATAATAATAATAATAATAATAATAATAATAATAATAACAATAAAGAACGTCGCCTGAATCGAAGTACAAAATCTATAAAACAAACACAGAAAAAAATTCTTATCAAAAAATAATATTTTTGATATCAGCACAAAGCATTACTACTGACTAAAGTCCATTGGTAACACTGTGCCTTTTAAAAAATGTCGTTCTTGCCTCTGATTGGGCTCTGCTTGATACTTGCCAACGCTTTCTACGCTCTCTGAAGGTTATGATTGGCCAAGATAACTCACCAGTGTTCGGTAGTCTCATTCTGATTGGGTAGTGAAACGGCACGTCAGTTATTTTCTCCTCGTACCCAGCTGTGATTGGCTGTCTGCAGCCGGTAGTGTACACACGTCCGCCAGCTTACCCAACGAGCTTGTGTAAGTGACAGTCCTGAGAGGTAAGGGGAAATACTTACTTAAAAACAAACAAACAAACAAAAAAATAAACAAAAGGTGTTGTCGGATTAATTGTATTAAACGTATTGTTTGGATCCACAATGTTTATCGAAAACCGCATTTATTAAACGAACGCAGATACAGGTCATTACATTACTAGTTATGTTTATCTAACTTAAACGTAAAATCACACTTTGTAAAACGAGAATGTTATTTAACAGCTGTGATGCAGTAGCGTTTAATTAATAGAATATTTACATGCAGCTTAACGACATATGAAAATAGCGAGCAGGATTTGTTACAATGAAACTTCATTTCTGCTTCCTCCTGCACGGCAGTTATATTAAGTGGCACACGCATAGTTATGTTGTTTGTCAGTTATCTAAGGTCAGGTGCATTTGCTAAAGCATGAAACTAGATGTAACTAGCAGTGTGGGTCTAAATGATATACAGTAGTGTTTAATGTTATCATAATGGCGATGGTGATATCGTATTATGTGATGATGATGATGATGATTAGTATTAGTATTATTATGTATTTATTTAGCAGATGCATTTATCCAAGGCGACCTACAGGGCAGCACAGGGTTACAATGCAAGCTTCATATTTAAACATAGTATAGTTTACAGTAAGTGCAAATTATACTGCTCAAATATAATAGTGTGGTCTCGATTAGCCGGTCACAAAAGGACTAAACATTACAGGGATGGAAATAAGACTCCTGTTGCATAGCAGTTTGGGCCATTATTGTGGGTTTTTTTTCACTATGAGTTTAATAAGACACACCTGAACTTGTTACCTACAGTGTGACTAATCAAGCTCGTTGTAAAACCTGGAATGGGTGAAACTGCTATGCAGCGGGAGTTATTTCCATCCCTCTATTAATACAAACATAGATACAGCAGTGTCATCCACAACCACCAGAGTTTCTTTTAATATAGTGTAAATCTGTGTTATAGAAGTCTTTTAATAAGTATTTGTGTTCTGTTAAAGTGCTGTGTGAAATGACAACAGCATTCTACAGCGTTATCATGGTGTTAGTCTGCTCCTGTAGTTAAGGGATGTATATGGTGGCTGGTCTGGGTGTTCAGTGCAGATAAGTTGGGAGGGTGTCAGTTTGTGGTTTTGTGATAAAACCTGAGTGCACCCTTATCAAGAGACATCTGCTACCGAGCCCATACTTAGAGACATATATAGGCATGGCCAAATGTTTTGCATCACCCTATAGAATTAACACATGCTGCTTCATAAAGTCGAATGAAATCTTAACATATTGAACTACACACCCCATTTGTAGTTTACAAGATGTAGGCCTAAAAATGGAAAAATGTGACGTTTCAAAATCTAACATGAAATAGTCCTCTGTTACTATTATGGCTTCCGGTAGACAGCTCAGAGATATACTGCTTTTAATAGTATAAAATGACATGATACCACGTTATGACCATAACCGTGGTCTGTTTGTTTTTTACGGTCATCATACCTTCACATTGTAACACTGTGACATCGCTGTGCTGTTGTGTGCTTGCTCTCTGCGCAGGGCTGCCTGGGAGAGTGGGATGCAAAAGACAGTGGCTGTTATTGGAGGGGGGATCGGTGGGCTGTCTGCCTGTTACCACCTCACCAAAAGCTCCCAAGTTTTTAAGGTACCTGCTTTTTTTTTTACAGAACACACCACAGTCGATTTTATAACGTGATTGCCGTTTAGCGGAAATCCAAATGTTTTTTTTTTTTTTTTTCACAATGTAAAGTCCACTTTAGAAACAGATTTTTCAAGAGAATTTCTAATTAAGACACAAGGGGCGTGCGTGTCCCGCAAATAAAAATGATGCCAGCTTTCTTATTTGTGCAACGAGGCGCACGAAACAGAGTTTAAAATGTACCGGCAGCTTGGGGGATCCGGTCGATCCAAATAGCTCTGAAATGTATTCAAGAAGAAGCCATTTGCACAACCATTCAATTCCTTGTGTACCTTAAGAGGTCAAAATAACAAGGCAGGCTGAGACTAGTGCTCATGCGCCCTTGTGTGACCAAGCATCAGCGTGTCCAGGTGTCCAGTTTCAGTAGAAAGGAGAAGCAGTTGTTTTGTTGGGTTTGTTTTCCAGATCGTGCTGCTGGAGTCCAGCAGTCGGCTGGGAGGATGGCTGCACTCCACACGCAGGGAAGATGGCGCCGTCTTTGAACACGGCCCTCGAGGGATTCGCCCAGCGGGCAACGTAGGAAAGAACACCCTAAAGATGGTAGCTGCCCTGAGTTTCTTTTTTGTTGCTGTTCTACTAACCTTTTGAGCAACTAAATATACCAATTTCTGTTCCAACCGGTTTAAGCATTTAGCAAGCACACAACCTCCAGACCCACCAGTCTAGACTGCACTTGTCGATCTCCTGATCCGCCCCTCCTGCTCTGCCCTGGTATTACCTGGCCTGTGCATCGTGTGACTGGATCCTCAGCTGATGCACTATCCTTGCATTATTGCTCTACTAATCTGTCACTGTAGATGTCACTTGCTGTAATCCTTACTCGTTGCCTCCTAGTTCATATTGCATTTTTAGTAGTATGATTTGCACTTACTGTAAACTAAACTGTATTTAAATATTAAGCTTGCGTTGTAGGCCTGTAACACCTGTGCCAGTTGCCTTGGGTAACGGCGTCTGCCACATACATTATAATAATGAATTATTGCTACAGTCGAAGAGAAAAACAAAAACTGTGGTGCATTGATAACGTAGCTGTGCAGACTGTTGGTTTGAAGCACTTTGTATTTCATATTGTGTTTCAATATGGTGACGCCTGGTGAAATTTAAAAGGGCTCTCAAATAAATCTTCTCTCCGACTATACCTGGTGTTACCATGAAAGTGTCCCCTGGCCCCGACTTTATCAGCAGAAGGACTCAGTAAGAAATACAATGCAGAACGAATGCTCTGTGTCTTAAGCTGAGGGAACACGAAGCTGCTTTTTCAGGAACAGCGGCTTGAAACCTGGTTCCAGGAGACCACCGGAAGACCACAAGGTTGCTGTGTCAAACTCCCAAGTCTCCCCTGGTGTGCCGTGAAGTGGCCTGAAACCCAGTCTCCTGAAACCAAGTTCCAAGCCACAAAGTGGCTTCGTGTTCCCTCAGCTTAACACGCAGTGCCGGCAAGGTGTTGCAGGGGGGGACAGGTTAAACTGATATACTGAATTCTGAACAGCATGAAGAGTACATTGGTTAAGATCAGCGCGATGCTTCACACCTGTAATAATGCAGTTTTGATTCTCCTAGCTACTTGCTGTCTAATGGTTTAGAGCTAGAAATGTCTACTTATTGTAACTGTTAACCCCTCACGCTTATCCTCCAGGTGTCTGAACTGGGATTAGAGAATGAGATCCTGCCAGTCACTTCGGATAACATCGCCTCCAAGAATCGATTCCTTTACGTGGGAGGAAAGCTGCACAAGATGCCCTCTGGTGCTGCGTAAGGTTTCACTTGAAGTTTCTTTTCTCTATATATATAATTTCTCGTCTCTCCGCGTGGAATCGCCCTGTAATGTTTTTCCCGTTGGTCGTTGTCCTCGCCCCTCACAGTGGAGCCCTGCGTAAAGTCCCTCCCTTCAGCAGGGCCCTCGTCAGCAGCGTGGCGCGAGAGCTGCTGGTCAAACGAGGCACCCAGGAAGACGAGAGCGTGCACGGGTTCGTGGAGAGGCGCTTGGGGAAAGAGGTAAAACTGTTGAAGCAAGTCAGCCGTGCGAGTACAAGATAAGTCCCGCTTTTTTGAAACCAGGAAAAGTATGTTTCTGACGGGTTGCTGTAAGTGTAATAGCCAGGCTTCAAACTCAGACATTCAAGAAAGACATTATTGTTATTATTATTATTTATTTGTCAGATGCCTTTATCCAAGGCGACTTGCAGGTGTTACAGGGCAGCACAGGGTTACAATGCAAGGTATTTAAATACAGTGTAGTTTACAGTAAGTGCAAATAATACTACTAAAATACAATATGTAGTGTGATCTCGATTTAGCCGGTCACAAAAGGACTAAACATTACAGGGATGGAAACAAGACTCCCGTTGCATTGCAGTTTGATGCATTCCTGTTTTTTTAGTAAGACACACCTGCGCTTGTTACCTGTACACTGGTAAAGTGCATTATGAAATAAGATGCTAAAAAGTTAGGGTTACAGCAATGCAGAGCAGTAGCAATGCGACTTGTAATGGGAACGCCGGTTAGTTTCTTTTAGCATTGCTGGTGTCCAGTGGCAGTGTTTTGTGATGTGCGTGGCCGTTTCGTGGTCTCCTCTCCTCAGCTGGCGGACTTTGCGATTGACAGCCTGTGCCGGGGCGTGTACGCCGGGGACTGCCGGAAGCTCAGCGTGCGCTCCTGT
The DNA here is from genome assembly GCF_902713425.1 of Acipenser ruthenus. NCBI lineage: Eukaryota > Metazoa > Chordata > Actinopteri > Acipenseriformes > Acipenseridae > Acipenser > Acipenser ruthenus. The sequence goes on along the minus strand of NC_081226.1, from coordinate 910,768 downwards.
TTCCCGCCGCTGTTCCGGGCGGAGCGGGACTACGGCTCCATCGTGCTGGGAATGGCGTTCGGAAGAACAGGTGGGAGAAGCTGCCATGCTTTCACGCTTGTCCGCTGTATTTAAAAAAATAAATAATTTAAAAAAATCTCTTCTAATCTGTATACGGGGAACATATGGAAGACGCAAATGCACGATAGCGTCATGTGAGCCAGATGGGGTTTTTTTTCCCTCCCCCAGTTTAAAGCAACGGGGAGGAGGGGGCGGATTTGAAAAAATGTTCAATGAAAAATATATTTAATTCATCCATGAACGGGTTAAAGTCTCATGGTCCCCTGTGTTGTTGTCTCCTAGGGCAGCAGTGTGGAGTAGTGGTTAGGGCTCTGGACTCTTGACCGGAGGGTTGTGGGTACAATCCCAGGTGGGGGGACACTGCTGCTGTACCCTTGAGCAAGGTACATTACCTAGATTGCTCCAGTAAAAACCCAACTGTATAAATGGGTAATTGTATGTAAAAATAAAGTGATATCTTTTAACAATTGTAAGTCGCCCTGGATAAGGGCGTCTGCTAAGAAATAATAATAATAATAATAATAATAATAATAATAATAATAATAATAATAGTAATGTGGTGTGGTTCCAGAGAAGGTGGCGGAGCTGGAGAGCAAGCTGGCGCAGAAGTCTCGGGAGGAAGGCTGGGCTCAGTGGTCCCTGAGGCAGGGCATGCAAGCTCTCCCTGAGGCTCTGGAGGATTGGCTGAGGAGGACAGGGAGGGTGGAGATCCTGCAAGAGGTGGAGGTGCAGCGCCTGGAGAGGACAGCAGGGGGCAGCGCCTGGGAGGTCAGTGCACGGGGACCAAAGCCTGAACTAAATCAGGACTAGGTCTGTACTCGCTTTTAAGCCACCCCAGTACAATTCTCCCTCGCTAATGGAATTGTAGAAGGCTGTAAATCTATGTTGAATACATTCATAACAGGTTTCACAGACTCAGATCAGCGTTAATCTTGAAATACCTTATCTAAGGGAATGCTGAATAGTCCTATGCTAATCCAGGAATAAATGTTTAAACCTTTTCTTTAAGACAGCAGTTTACAGACTTGATTTAGTGTTTATATTCATATTTAACTTTTGTATATATATTTTTAAATACAGTAACCATGGCGTTTTAGGGTTTTTATTTGTGTCACTGTTTAAATCTTTAACCTTGTGCACACACAAATAAATACTGCGTTTTTCCTTACAGATTAAACTACACGATGGCAGCATTAAGGCAGATCACATTATATCTGCCATGCCAGCTAAAGGTAAGTACGAGTTGGGATTACTGGATAACCTTTTAACAAATTGAATGAACAGTCAAGTTTGTTACCTAATACTGCAAGCCAGCAAATGCACTGGTACAGGCAACGGCAAAGGGTAAGGGTGTGCGTTTCACTGACCTGCTTTAAATCTGGTGATGTGTGTGGAATTAGAGGTATTGTAGCATAACTATCTTTCCCTCTTTTTCAATGAAAAATTACAATGAACTGAATTAAGATTTGTTATAAATAGAAAAATACATGTTGTTGGATTTTACAATGGAGTTCTGGGACGGAGAGCGTCTGTGTTTGGGGTACCGTACAGCTGTGGCCCAAAAGTTTGTTTTTGGATCACCTAGGAGACATCATTAAAAAAATATTTTTAAAAATTATATGCACATAGTTTACACCAAAGCGGTGTGTAATTCAATATGTTAACGTAACATTATTCAACAGGCTTCATTCGACTTTACAAAGAAAAATTTAGTTATGTAGGGTGATGCAAAACGTTTGTCCACAGTAAAAACAGGAATGGATCAAACTGCTGTGCAAAATTAGTTTGTTCTATCCCTATGATGCAAAACTTCTGGCCGTTGCTGTATATCAACATTAGTGCATAAACGGTCCACAGACATTTGGCACCCTGTAACCCCGAATTCCTGTGTCCTCTGTTCAGCCTTGAGCTCAGTGCTGCCCCCTGGCGCCAGCCCCCTCTCGGAGGAGCTGCGGAGGATCACATCTGTCACCGTGGCTGTGGTCAACCTGGAGTACGAGGGTTTAATCCTGCCAGTCGAGGTGGGTGCGCCAAGTCCATGCTGCTGTTATTTTCATGACCTCATCTGTTCTTGCAGGGGCTTGGTCACCATGCTGAGGGGGATAAATCGGGGGGTGACCGTTGATGAAGTGTGTGTGTTTTTAACAGGAAGGGGTGAAAACAGCTTCTAGTACTCATTTGTTTGTTATACTGTTTAATTTCCCTCTGCCAGACATAAGAAGATGCACGTAATAAAAAACTAAGTTTTGAATGATTTCTCCTCCTCGGTTTGTGTTTCAGGGTTTTGGACACCTGGTGCCGTCCTCCGAGAGCAGGGGCGTGTTGGGGATCGTGTACGATTCAGTCGCGTTCCCCCAGCACAACAGGAAAGATGGCCAGAGCACCAGACTAACAGTAAGAGAACGGTGACCCACAGCTTTGCAAAGACTGACTCTCTAGTGCTCTACATACAGGCATCAGTTCAAAGTTTTCCTTATCTTGTAGAAGCTTGCATCCCAACGCCATCCCGCAACTGATTGGGTATTGAAAGAAGCCAGAAAAGGGGGTGGGAAAAATTCAACCACCAGGGTGAAACGACCCAGGAAGTGCAAGACAGCCTAAAAGCATGGCTTGCAAATTGAGTATTTCTTTAACCTAGAGTAGTACTAGATATTATGATTTGAAATTAAAACAGTTTTTTTTAAAAACTGCACATTTAAGACCTACAGTTGTGGCCAAAAGTTTTGCATCACCTAAAATTTTAGAACATATACAAACATAATTTAGATATATTATTTAAGATCATGTAATCAAAGAAACTACGAAATTATATTGCAAAAGTCTACCAGAAGCCGTAATAGTAGTACGTAAGTCATGCAATGTCACATTTTTAATATCGGGTTGTTTTTGGGGGAAGCCACAATAGTTGTATTTGGGGGAGGGGGGAGACTACAAAGCGGTAAGTAATTCAATATGTGAACGTCACATTATTCAGCAGGCATCATTCGACTTTATGAAGCAAAATCATCTCATTCTATGTGTGTTGAAGCAAGTCAGCCATGCAACTACATGGCAAGTCCATTGAGCTGTATGTAATGATACATGGCACAGAGAACTTCTGGTTAGCTGCGATCGCTGTGAGTTTTGACTGCAGTCCTGTCGCAGGTGATGATGGGCGGAGCCTGGTTCTCCGAGGTGTTTGGAGATCCTGAGGAGGTGAGGGAGGAGCTGCTCTTGCAGACGGCAGCCCAGGCAGTCCGGACTCATTTGGGCGTTGATGCAGAACCAATCTGGAGCAATGTCAGTTTACAGAAGGTAGGGTCCGTCAAAAGTCTCTCCAGTCTCGCTTGTGCTAGTTCTATTAGAGTCCTTTGCATTTCTACTAGTCCTTTTTAAAAAAAAAAAAAAAAAAAATCATTTTTTTAAATAATGAAACTCATTTTAGGCGACTTGAAATTACCCAAATGGGTACCCATATTTCAGGAAGGTTTCCAGGTTTTCTTCCTGAATAAATTAATCATATAAATGGAAATCATTGATCTCTTACCAAAATCAAATATGATATTGTTTATCCATTAATCAATCAATCAATCAAAATGCATGTAACTGCAGGAAAACTATCTTCAAGAACAGTTCATGAATACATTCTTTAAATTTGACTTTTGAAAATTTTCTTTGCACTTCTTAATAAAACTGTGGCTCTTATGCTAAATTTAGTACTACAAATGTGAAAAAAAAGAATTAGAAACTAAAATAAAATTAGATGAATAGATGTCTTTTTTATGTGTGTGTTTAACTGCATACTGACGTTTAAAATGCATCAATGTTTTCCAGGACTGCATACCTCAATACACTGTAGGACACTGGGAACGTATTGGTAAGAAACGTTTGATCTTCTGTAACTCAGTACTTCAACGTACGATCTACACCTCTCTCAAAAGACAGTACACCACGTTGCACGGCCAGATGAACTACCGAGATGCTTATAGTCCACCGCACAGTTCTGTTTAATAAATGTGGCTTACAGTTCCAACACAAGGACGGGTGGAAATGTACGAACGAGACCATTCAGCCCATCAGAATTTACCCGATTCCTAGTAGCTGTCTGATCTGAAGTCGGGTCTGTAAGATTCGGTATCGATTAACATGGCTAGGTAACCTATTCCATACCCCCACCAGTCTGTGTGACTGAATAACTCCCACTCTCTGTCGTAAGTCTGTCTCCACTGAATTTCCCCACATAAACAAATGGAGTTCAGTTCAGTCTGTCGCACCTTTTTTTTTTCCCACCAGTATGATAGTGCATAAGGAATTTCTAGTATTTTGCATAGTACTGGCATATACCAACTAGAAAATACAGAATACTGTTTTGGAATATTATCAGACTATTCAGTTTACAGTGTGGTTAAAGAAGGGGGCTTGTTACCAGGAGGTTGCCGGTTCAATCCCAGTCAGACTCACCGTGTGTGTGATCCTGAGCAAGTCACTTAACCTCCTTGTGCTCCGTCCTTCGGGTGAGACGTAAATCCGAGGTGACTCTGCAGCAGCAGTTGTGATGCATAGTTCACCCCCCTAGTCTGTAAGTCGCTTTGGCTAAAAGCGTCTGCTAAAATGACTTAATTCTGCATACCCAGTATACTTTTAAAAATGCATGTAAAAACACGCTGAATGTTTTAACTAAGCTTTTTCTTTGCTTCCGTGACAGACAAAATCAGGCAGTATCTCGGACAGCACAGCCTGCCTCTCAGCCTCGTGGGGTCCTCGTACCAGGGCGTGTCTGTGAACGACGTCATCTTCAGCAGCAAGAGAGCGGTGGAGAGGCTTCTGGGAAACGAGCAGACGCACCTCGACACCTTACGGTGTGGGAGGGGTCTATTCACACCATCTAAATAATGCTTTAATCTTTAACCTCCTCCTGGGGGCTATGTGTCACTGTGGGGTTATTCACTCGCCTCTGTCACACATCTGGGTTTGAATGCGGCTCGTGAATCAAGTTTGGTCATAATAAAGTTTAAAGCAAGCCCCCCAATGGACTTTAGTGTAAGCCACGACGCAACAGGCCAGGGGGTTGAGCAAGACTGAGGTCCTTGCAGAGCTGTGAGGGGAAAGCTGGCTTCGTGCCTGCCTTAAATATTATTGTTATTTTTTTAAACTACTAACTGAAATGTAGAACTATATTGACAACTACACAATTAACAGTACAGAAAGCAAGACTTTAAAACCTTATGCTGAAGTTTACCAACTTGGGTGAAGTCTGCGTGTTCTGCCACCACACTATAAAATCGATTTGCTTCCAGGTGTTTTGGTCCCCCGAAGTTGACTCTTATGCAGGGTCAACGATCTGCAGCAAAGCAGAATTTATTTTTGTTTTTTAAAGTGAAAAAAATGATCTTGGTGATTTATATTTTGAATAACATTATTGTAACTGCGACATGCAAAATAAAATATGTCTAAAAATAATTTATATATAATGTTTCTTTTTAAATTATGCGGTGAAGAGATAATAAAACTGTTTTTTTGTAACTGTTTCCATGTGACTGCTATTAATGTATTAGGATATAATTTAAGGGGGAAAATCAGAAGACATTTCACAGGTTTTTTCCTCTGTGACGTTGCTTGTGTAAAACACAGCTGTTTGAGTGTTTGAAACTCTTCCCACAGTCAGAGCAGCGACACGGGTTCTCTGTGAATTCTCTGGTGTGTTTTCAGGTTTCCTGAATTCTTGAAACTCTTCCCACAGTCAGAGCAGCAATATGGTTTCTCTCCTGTGTGAATTCGTTGGTGTATTATAAGGCTGCCTTTGTGATTGAAACTCTTCCCACAGTCAGAGCAGCAATACGGTTTCTCTCCTGTGTGAATTCGTTGGTGCATTACAAGGTTGCCTGAGTGACTGAAACTCTTCCCACAGTCAGAGCAGCAATACGGTTTCTCTCCTGTGTGAATTCGTTGATGTGTGTTCAGGTTTCCTAACCAAGTGAAACTCTTCCCACAGTCAGAGCAGCGATACGCTTTCTCTCCTGTGTGAATTCGTTGGTGTAAAACAAGGCTGTTTGAGTGTTTGAAACTCTTCCCACAGTCAGAGCAGCGATATGGTTTCTCTCCTGTGTGAATTTGTTGGTGTATTTTCAGGTTTCCTAACTGAGTGAAACTCTTCCCACAGTCAGAACAGCGATACGGTTTCTCTCCTGTGTGAATTTGCTGGTGTGTGTTCAGATTTCCTAACAAAGTGAAACTCTTCCCACAGTCAGGGCACCGATACGGTTTCTCCCCTGTGTGAATTCGTTGGTGTATTTTCAGGTTTCCTAACTGAGTGAAACTCTTCCCACAGTCAGGGCAGCGATACGGTTTCTTTTCTGAGTGAATTCGTTGGTGTGTGTTCAGGTTTCCTAACACAGTGAAACTCTTCCCACAGTCAGAGCAGCAATAGGGTTTTTCTCCTGTGTGAATTCGCTGGTGTAAAACAAGGCTGCTTGATTGCCTGAAATTAATCCCACAGTCCGAGCAGTGATACGGTTTCTCTCCTGTGTGAATTCGTTGGTGTGTTTTAAGGCTGCTTGAGTGACTGAAACTCTTCCCACAGTCAGAGCAGTGATACGGTTTCTCTCCCGAGTGAATTCGTTGGTGTGTTTTCAGGTTTCTTGAATTACTAAAACACTTCCCACAGTCAGAGCAGAGATACGGTTTCTCTCCTGTGTGATATTGCTTGTGTAAAACAAGGCTGTATGAGTGACGGAAACTCTTCCCACAGTCAAAGCAGTGATACGGTTTCTCTCCTGAGTGAATTCGTTGGTGTGTTTTCAGGTTTCTTGAATTACTGAAACACTTCCCACAGTCAGAGCAGAGATACGGTTTCTCTCCTGTGTGACATTGCTTGTGTAAAACAAGGCTGCTTGAGTGACTGAAACTCTTTCCACAGTCAGAGCAGAGATACGGTTTCTCTCCTGTGTGGCACCGCTTGTGTAAAACAAGACTGCTTGAGTGATTGAAACTCTTTCCACAGTCAGAGCAGCGATACGGTTTCTCTCCTGTGTGAATTCTCTGGTGTATTACAAGGTTGCCTGACTGAGCGAAACTCTTCCCACAGTCAGAGCAGTGATATCGTTTCTCTCCTTTGTGAATTCGCTGGTGTGTTTTAAAATGCCCTAACCGGGTGAATCCTTTCCCACAGTCAGGATATTCTCCACTGCCCGCCCACACTGCTAGACTGGAACCTGGAAAATATGAACAGGAAAGAAAGTAAGAGGGACTGCTTGTAGGCTTAGGGCATGTGGCTAGGTGGTGGAGTGGATTCAAGCATGTGAATTTCAGCTATGGGGCTTCTACTCTGTTACACCAGTTTAAAAATGTGTAAAAGCAAAAGAAAAAAAAACTGTCTCCCCTCCCCCCTAGAGATTAAGTTACTCCCAGATCCAAAACCTTATCTGGAGCGCTGAGTGGACATATAGGTTAGTCCTATCTTGAACTGGTTGGAGTGGTACAGGAAAACAAATACCAAGTTATCTGACCTATATGCTCCGTCCCTCTCAGCCACTGTGGATATCAAACAATGTCACAGTAGCTGGGAGTCACTCACCTTCTCCAGCGCCTTGCTCTCTCGCACAGATTCTCTCCAGCACCACGCTACACTCTCGCAGGCGTACAGGCTCCAGCTCAGGGATGTTTGGTTTGAAGTCCTCAGATTCTTCCTTCCCTGGTTCCATGAGATCAAACTCTACTTCCGGGGGCTCCTGTTTAATATGGACAGTTTCCAGCACCTCTTCTTGTTTCACAGGAAGGGGTTCTTCTGTCTGGGGGATCTCCAATTCATTGTGCTCAGCTTTAATCTCAGAGACCTCTGGCTGGCTGCTGTCACATTGCATCTCAGAGAGCTCATGTTTAATGGGGAGGGAAGCCATAAACTCTCGAATGGGGACAAGTTCAAGTTCAGGGAACTCCTCTTTAATCTGGACAGATTCCATCATCTTCACACAGGTTTCTGTTTACTAGCTGCTGAAAGAAAAAAAAAAACAGAAAAAAAGTGTTTATTTAAATGCAGTACTATTAAGGCCATTCAAGGGACATACAATCTGGCAATAGCAGGGGTGGCTTTACTGTTGAAGGGACGCAGAATTTCTTGTCAGAAGTTAATAACACCATAGGATTTTAACTGTTGAATAACAATTTAACCATTGTATATATTATTTATTTTAGATGTATTTTGTGCAATCTGTTATAATATATTTGTTTCACTGTGTGTGTTTGTGTGTTTGTGTATATATATATATATATATATATATATATATACACACACACACACACACATACATATATACATTAAACTGACATTAATAGTATTTCAAGGGAGTAGCAGAATATTATATTTCTTACCAGCAATTCTTAGTTTAGATGGACATTACAGAAACACGACATCAAATTTCAATAACAGTACAATAAAAGCTATGATATACATTTATCAAAGTGCTGTGCATCTTATTGAAAGTACGGTTGTAAATTAATTTTTTAAAAGCATACATTGAAAAAGCAGTTTCATTAAAAAAAAAAAAATTTAAAAATGCATCCCACGGCTAGTCTAAACGGATCAGTAAATCTCAAAACAGTACTAGAGAAAATAGACAAAACCTCATGGCAGGCCTTGATACAAATACAGTACACAATTTAAACAGTTAAGAGAATCACCAAGTCACTTACTTATTATACCGAATCAACTGCTAATAAAATATTTAGGAATTTGCCAAATCTGCCATCATGCACAATAAATGCAGTTATTATTTTTATGGATACGGTATCAAACGGCAGAAGCTACCTACGCTTACAGCAACTACAATAATGTTAAAACGCACTCATGACAAGTGCTTGCATTGATGCGCATAACCTTGTTGATAACCGCACAGTGTAACAACAATAAATGGAACATACGTATTTTAACAGATTAATTCGGCATAAATTAATCTTGTCGATTTGTTTAAACAGGTTTATAATCTAACCCTAACCCCCCCCCCCCCCATCATCAAATCGCACCCTAAAACTGATAATGATGGTAACATCACTCACACACCAAAATCTCCCCCCGTTTAACTCTTTTCTTCTTTGTAACACGGGATAATCACAACGTCACAGCAATTCAGATTCATAGCAACCACAGAGACCAATAATACAAGTAAAATCACACAATGTCTCTCCTATCCTAATACAGCAGAATCAAAGCAGACAGAACATCATGTTGTAGATATACAGCGAGCCACCGCGGTAAAAATACAAAATTATAAATAGATATAAAATCGTGTCTTTTAAACATTTTTTTCACACAAACATCCCGTACAACTGTTCTTCGTACAATCACTGACAGAAATGTTTCGTTTTTAAGGCATTTAGCTGATTTTTTTACCGCGATATCTTCACTCAGAGGGGAAGCGCTCCTTAACATTTATAAGGACGCCATTTCGGAGGCGAGAGAGAAATGATTCTTGCTCGCGCGCGTTCTCCCGGTAGCGCGCTGGTTCTGATTCCCGGCATGCACTTGGTTGTTTAATCAATACAATGTATTTACATGTGCAGATAAGAGCGAGACAAAACAAAAACTCAATCTCAAAACAGCTCTGTGTGTTGCTGGATCACAAACTACCTGTGTTGAATGCAAGAAAGCCTTTAGAAATGCCTTAATACCTCATAGAATTTATTTTACTATGTGTGTTAATTTTATTTTATTTTTTTAATTGTACACACACACAATGAGGCTGGTGCGGTTAAATATATTTATTATATATCAATTTACTGCACGGGCATTTTCCTAAGAAACCTGCTTCACTTGTTTTTAAAAATTAACAGGAAGATGCAGTTATCATGTATGCAATTAACTGGAATGCACTGTACTTGTGTGATTCTTAAACCTCTAAAATTAACCTACAGTGATATTATATTGGCACAGCTACATTGTAAAACAAAAAAAAAACTGTAAAGGTATTTTTTTAATTCATTTTCCAGAATATATTGCAACGTTCAGCAGTGTGGAGTAGTGGTTAAGGTTAGGGCTCTGGACTCTTGACCGGCGGGTCGTGGGTTCAGTCCCAGGTGGGGGACACTGCTGCTGTACCCTTGAGCAAGGTATTTTACCTAGATTGCTCCAGTAAAAACACAACTGTATAAATGGGTAATTGTATGTAAAAATAATGTGATATCTTGTAACAATTGTAAGTCGCCCTGGATAAGGGCGTCTGCTAAGAAATAAATAATAATAATAACGTTGAGTACAAATCATCCAGACGACACCAGCAAGGGTCAGCACACAAGAACAAGGCAGCCCACAGCAGCGTGCACGCTACCCCTTTATTCAGCAAAACCACGTAACCTTTAGACATAACAAGGCATACAATGGAGACATAACAAGACACGTGATTGGACCCCACAAACCGAACGAGGCACAGACACAACACGATGGAATAACATTCACAAACACACTGGGGTCACCCCCGCAGGTGCACTCGTGCGCACACGCACAGGGACTCGGGACAAAACGGTACAACACGTAACACCTAGTCCATATCGCTGCAATATATTCACTGGTAAGTCTGTCCTATATGATAGAGTGTTTGCGTGCATGTATGTTTTTATACGGATGAGACCCTAACATTTAGTGTGGCTAAAATAAATGGTAACTTACTTTTTTTTTTATTGTCCACGCCTTGCAAACTGCCTTGAGCAACACTATTTAAATAATCATTTTTTTTTTAAGAAATTGGGATATGGCGCAGTCGTTTATTTGTTATTATTATTATTATTATTATTTCCTACGTTTGTTGATGCGATTCTCTTTGGACAAAAAAATACGCCGTGCCTTTTACACTACTGCAGGCCCCATGTAAAACGTCATTGTAGTTCACGTCACCTGACTCGGTCACATGACAGGTTTGGATTCTTCAGCGAAGCCGTGCACAATATTCATTCATTCGTGTCACAATACAGCCATGGGATGCTATCATTTTCCATTAGTTTCAGAATCGCGATGAATTTACAAGTCAAATCCTCCAGGTGGTTGTCCAGTAAGGACGGTGCAGTCTTGTCTCTGGGATGCTAGAGTCAGGATACTCGTTCCCATGAATTTATCTTTCTTCAAATGAATTAAGTTTGTTAAATCCTAGACTCTGAAACTCATTTGCCACAGTTATCATTATATTCTCACCGCCCACTTTGTGCCAGAATCAGACAGCAAGTAACTGAAATGCATTTTTACCATTTAAAATGCAGGCTCTTTAAAGAGTAATATACAAAAATAAAACATTGCACAGGGACTCAATGTAATGTTAATGTTTGCATTCCTAAATGAGTGAACAGTCCCAAAGAACATGGGCTTCAAGGTTTCTCGCCTGTGTGTGTTTTCAGGTTTCCTAACTAAGTGAAACTCTTCCTACACTCAGGGCAGCGATACGGTTTCTCCCCTGTGTGAATTTGTTCGTGTATTTTCATGTTATTTGAGCGTTTAAAACGCTTTCTACAGTCAGAGCAGCGATACGGTTTCTCTCCTGTGTGAGTTCGCTGGTGTGTTTCAAGGCTGCTTGACTGACTGAAACTCTTTCCACACTCAGAGCAGCGATATGGTTTCTCTCCTGTGTGAATTCGTTGGTGTGTTTCAAGGTTGTTTGATTGTTTGTTTAAAACGCTTTCACCACTCAGAGCAGCGATGCGGTTTCTCTCCTGTGTGAGTTCGCTGGTGTGTTTTCAGGTCTCCTGACTGACTGAAACTCTTCCCACAGTCAGAGCAGCGATACGGTTTCTTTCCTGTGTGAGTTCGCTGGTGTGTTTTAAAATGCCCTAACCGGGTGAAACCTTTCCCACAGTCAGGTTATTCTCCAACGCCCGCCCTCGCTTTAGCGATAGCGCGGCTGGAGGTCACTCGACAGCAAGGAGGATACTGTGTTACTCTCAAGAAGAAAAGACAACTCACTCGCGGATGACTGCACAGACAGTCGCTCACATACCACAGACAGTTATAAAGAGCGGCCTACCTCGCAAGCGGGGAGGCCGCTGAAAGACAGAAAGATAAAAGGACTCTGTCTTTTTTCAAGAGTCGTTGATTCCAGGAAAGCGGCAAGCCTACTTTCAGCACAAATGCTAGGATAATACAACTGACCAGAATCGACTCAAGGGCTATTTCTTATCAGCTAAACACAGAGGTGTTACCTAACCGTCTTGCTTAGGAAAAAGAGGGAGATTGTCCTGTGAGTGACGGTTTTAAACCCTCGGTGGGCGGGACCGAGTGCGTCATCCCAGGAAGGGGCCTTCAGTAGCTCTGGTATAGAGAGCTCAAGGGCGGGACTATCCCTTACATAATGTTGGTGGTCATCTTCGAATTGAAAGGGAGCACGTTATGTTAGTTTAAGCGTCGATCGAATCAATGTTGTTACTGCATTCAATGCCCTTCATTTGTCGAGGCTGTTTTTGCTCTTTCCTTGTACCGGCAGATTGCAGTTGTCAGACACGCAGCGCATTTGTTATCACCGTCAGTATAACACCAGCTCCACAGCTTGTCAGCGCCGGAGGCTACCGTTGTAAAACACAGATGCAATTTGTCATGGGCCATGCCAGCGCCACAGACCTCAGCACTTTCTCAAATATACCTCGTTACCGATTTTGCTTTGACGGTGACTCCGGCTGCAATAAAAAAAAAAAAAAAAAAAAGAAAATTGAATCAATTTTGATTGTCCTGCAGTAGAACAGTCATGGATTACTGACTTTGATCAATGGAGTTTTCAAACTTATGTTGCGCACTATTTTACCCTTCTACCCCATGTTTTTTTTCCCCATGGTTGTGCAATGCATTTACCACAGTTTACCCCGGTTTGGCATGTTTTATTTGAATCTGCTTGACCCTACCTTTGTAATTCTCCACCATGCTTACCTATTGCTTTCACTAAACCACGCTTTCACTGCGATTTACTAAACACCGCATTATGCTATAATAATATATTTCTTCAAAAATCAGTAATAACCTTCTGGTTAAAAAATAACGAGGCATTATGGTCTTGCAGGGTGTCTTATACAGCGACTATAGGCATTTCTTTATGATAATACTGTGCAAATTATACGTCAGATTATTTCTCCTAGCAGATTTTGTATGGGTGATTTATACAACTTTGAAAATGGTACCTTCAGTACAGTAATTAAGAACTGAAACTGAACGCAGAGCAGCGCCTCTGAATAGCAAAGGGGTTTAAGAACTAGAAAGATGAGGACAGCCAGCAGCGGGAAGAAAGGCATGCCTGATTGCGCAAAGGAACCAGAAATGCGTGCAATCATGACCTATTGTATAGTAAGCTGCTTCACGCAGTGGAAACCTTGCATCGATTTAAATGCTTCTTTCATAAGTAAAATCTGGGCTCCTATAGAATTTCCTAATAATGCTAATTTGTCCCCATATTTCACAGCAGTACAGTAACACATCTGGCATTGTTCACATTCAGCTAGGAAATCTGCAGTATTTTGAATATCTTGTGGAATACATGAAGGATAATTTAAGGGTTTTTTTCCAATAAAAAAAGTTATTAACTATAGTTTAGATTGTACAACTGAAATCACTCAGAAGTAGTAAAACCCTGGATAATAATAATAATAATAATAATAATAATAATCTATTTGTATAGTATCACAAAGCGCTTTACAGAGGTAGGCTGTGAACTGCGCATTATATGCAGAGTCACTTCCGATAGGACATTGATGTAACATCTCATCCGCAGGACGGAGCACGAGGAGGTTCAGTGACTTGCTCAGGGTCACACACAGGGAGTCATTCAGTGGCAGAGGTGGGATTTGAACCGGTGACCTTCTGGTTACAAGCCCTGGATTTTACCCACTGGTCCGCACTGCCTCCTATGAGCGGATAAGCGGTGGCTGCCTTCTAGCGTGTCGTTTTGATAAACCTACCGGTTTGTTTTAGTGCGCTTTACCGAACCAAGGAATACATCTGTATTGCATCGACCTCTCATTTCTTTTCAGAGATTCAACTGTGAAAATAATCCAGCGAACCATCCCCATAGTCAAGCACACACGCATGTTGACTAAATGCCTTCATAACTAATAAAAATAAAAACAAAGTGCAAAACTGAGCCAGATTGTGTTGCATACAGGTCAGCTGCCTTCAACACAAAAAGCTCGTTCAAATTGATAGATAACGTTTGCAGAGAGCAAGCCCGCTCCGAGGATTAAGAGTTTGATAAGAGAGAGATCCAGCTGTGCCGGACGCACAAACACCCACTTCAATTACAGGCATTAATCGACTCTGCCAGTTCAAGGAGGCACTGGCATCTGTCTTGAAGCTGCTAACGTGATTAAACTAGGAAGAATTATCTCTGCGAAAAGGTCAACCCTGACCCACATGAATAAAAGCATGGTTTAGCGCGCAGGATGTCCGGTTACCACTTCTGCTGCTGTTGCGCCTTATCGAAAAGAACTGCTTTAAAAAAAAAGAGCAGATTGGGGCGAGTATTAAATATTCTCTTAAGAAATGTTTGCTCCTGTTTTGAATCACTTTGGATATTATTGTCTGTTTCAGTCATAAACTTCCAGATGCAAAACACACTGCTAAGGAGTGGTTTTCATATACCAACTGTGTTTTGTTTTTTTTTAAAACGGTAAAGCATAGGTGAGAGGTTATCCAGACAGACAACTCTGTGTGTCCTGAAATTTGATTTCAGTGCGGGGTCGGGAAGTTAAAAGGACTGGTAAGTACAGCACCGTGAGGCTTGATATTTGTGAGCCTCAGCTTGAAGGTAGAATATTGGAAGCCTTCCTCTTTGTTGTCTGAAGCTGGGATCTAAAGCTGGCTTCACAATGCAGCTGTATTGTCACAGGATCTGAAAGGCACGCCCGCACTGGAAAGAGAAAGCCAAGGCAGGCTTTCCATGCCGACCTTGAACAGAGAATCTGTGTGGAGAATACAAAAAGCATACAGAATCGATTTTCTTTTATTATTTTTTTAAAGAAAGTGGTTTCCGAGCTTGAGCTCTCAAGAGAAGTAATAAAAAAGTCAGTCTGACGTGAGGCACATTCGTGATACACCTTGGAGCCTGTGGAATATCTGACAATTACACACACTGTCCAATTATTTTACCCCACGAATTCCTCCTCAATTTAGAATATCCAATGATTATTTTTTCACCTCACCGCACCGATTCCTCACACAGTTCAGGAGGACTGAAGGTTCAGCGGGCGTGCTCCGATCCCACGAGCGAGCCAGCTTCCTCTTCCACACCCAGCAACTCCAGAGCGGATGTCAGTCCTGCAGGTAAAGCACAGGTAAGCCTGTCAAAAGACTAGCCCTGCAGGTGTCCGCCCAAGCTCACTTAAAACGCCTAAGCCAATGCAATGCTCCCTCCCGATTTCCCAGCGAAGACCGGCCACTTCCCACAGCCAGGACGCGAACCTGCGCTCTGTATGACTCGCCCTGCACACCACGCATATTAAAAACAAACACACATCAAACTATGCTACAGTAGGATGATTCCATAGTACAGTATAGCCACGGGGAACACTGCCAACCATGCAAACATACCGAGCAGGGCCGTCACCAGAGATTCGACCGAGGGTCAAACTGAGGGTTTTCAACCTCCAAATCTATTGTCTGAGCTTTTGTACTTTACCAGAATTTTTACATGAGCATCAGCATATTTTTTTGTATTACTTTCTGCAAGAGAAGCTATCTGGGGCCGCAGCCTGGGCTGTACAAAGGGCATAACTAACTGGTTTTGCTTTGCCTTGAGGGAACAAGTGTCGAATCTGCAATCTCAGCTCATCCCTGCCTGTCCACACTCCCCCCCCCCCCAGCTCCGCTCCCCTCCCCTCTCCTCTGTGTCTTTCACCAGAAACGATGACACCTGCATATATACACTTCACTGCACAGCAGCAGAAAAAAAAAACGATGCATTTTCTCAGGGGATAGTAACTGTCTGTATACGTTTTGGGTGTCACTGGATTTTATTTACTGTATTCATGACACCCGTTTGCCAGCAGAGGACGCCTGTGCTTCACGGGAGTCTGACAAGTCTAAAGCGAGAATCTCTTAAGACTTCTAGCAACATCTCTGCGTGTATTGTTAAAGATGTACCCAGATATGCTTGTTACACACCCCTGAAACCTTTCTGAGACCCCCACTTTCTGAACACCTGTTTTAATGCGTTTAAACAATTGAAAGCTGCATATCCCTTTAGTTGTATTAACATAGACAGTGCAGTGTCGCTGCTGTGTGTGGCTTTATGTGTGTATCCTTTATCAGCGTGCCCTGACTGCATAATACAATTATTTCCGACATTATCTTAATGAATATTTCATTCAGATCTGAATTTCCGAAGCACTACAAGTAGAATTATTTTTTATATATATTTTTTTATTCTTTTATGAGGTCGCCATGCTGAAAGGGTTAATAAAATATAAATATATATATATTTGAGCAGGCAATTGTCTAAAATCGGAGATGCAAAAGATATTTAGCAAGTCAGCTGCGTGGAACATTTCTTTATATGTGTTTAAGGGTTTTCATGTCCCCTTTTAAATCAGAAAACGGAGCGTCTCAAATCGTCACCGCGAGGTATGGAATAATCTGCCAAAACATCATTTTATGGACTTGAATCGGGAACTAGAAAAAGAACGAGGCGTGAAACAACCGGGCCAAATTAAACAAGGTTAAAAAAAACGACAACAAACAATCTGTTTTCACAATCTGGGACACTAAATGCTTGCCCCCCCCCCCCCCCCCCCCCCCCCCCCCCCCCGCCTCTCCCTCTCCCTCTCCCCAGGGAGGTTATCCAGCTACAGTATAGAATACGGAAACGTTCTGCCTTTTAATAGTAATTAGCTGTGATGGGTTTTAGCGGCTGCTTGAAGATTTTGAGACCGTAGTTCATTAATTATCCACAGGGAAGGTGCGGTAAACTGAAATGCTCTAGCAAGATTCAAAGCAATACCACTGGGTGCTGCTACAGCATCAGAATGTGTTCTGTGGTAATCTCATGAATGCCAAGCTTCACCGTGTTCGAGATCGCAACATTACCGGCAATGCAAAAGCCACCAAACCTATAAACAATCAAAAAATGCTCGGCGGACTGCGCACGGATAAGCAGCCAGGATCCGTTGCCAGCAAAACGCTGCTGCTCCGTTTGATTGAAAATTCCCCCCTTTTTTAATGTATTATTCGCTGCCAAGCTAAATAGACTTGCGTCTCTCTGCAATACAAAAAACATGTCAGCGTTTTTTTCTGTTCGAATTTACCTTTAAACGTTCTACTACCTCGTAATATTAAATTGCTTATTTAATGAAAGTAATTAAAAGTAAAGCATAGGGAAGCATTGTAAAGCACAGAGAGGTCTGGTAAAGCATAGGGAAGCATTGTAAAGCACAGAGAGGTGTGGTGAAGCATAGGGAAGCATTGTAAAGCACAGAGAGGTCTGGTAACGCATAGGGAAGCATTGTAAAGCACAGAGAGGTCTGGTAAAGCATAGGGAAGCATTGTAAAGCACAGAGAGGTCTGGTAAAGCATAGGGAAGCATTGTAAAGCACAGAGAGAGGTCTGGTAAAGCATAGGGAAGCATTGTAAAGCACGGAGAGGTCTGGTAAAGCATAGGGAAGCATTGTAAAGCACAGAGGTCTGGTAACGCATAGGGAAGCATTGTAAAGCACAGAGAGGTCTGGTAAAGCATAGGGAAGCATTGTAAAGCACAGAGAGGTCTGGTAAAGCATAGGGAAGCATTGTAAAGCACAGAGAGGTCTGGTAACGCATAGGGAAGCATTGTAAAGCACAGAGAGGTCTGGTAACGCGTAGGGAAGCATTGTAAAGCACAGAGAGGTATGGTAAAGCACAGGGAAGCATGGTAAAGCACAGAGAGGTCTGGTAAAGCATAGGGAAGCATTGTAAAGCACAGAGAGGTATAATAAAGCATAGGGCTCAGAAAAACTACAGGTACACTGACACCACCTCAGAAATGAAGTCTCTGATGCCATGAAGGTGCAGGCATACCATCTCTTTTGCCTTGGCAGCTCAGACAGCATCTCGAGGCCAGGGTGGGGGGGCTGGAAGACCACCTGTCTCAGTCGTGCAGCGCGCATGTGCAGATGGACGGGAGGGAGCTCGCGATCGGTTAAATAGAAATGACATTTTAGAACATTAATAAATAGTAAAATAAAAATACAAATAAAATAAAAAAAATACATCCTAACAGTTTTAAAAGATGATGTCATTTAATCATCGGCTAGCATTAGGAAGAAAAAAACGAGCTTCCGGCTAAATAGAAAAAGCGTAGGCGTTTAATACCTAACAACTCTTTCAGGGTCAGCCTTTTCTTTCTAATAATGAAACTGCAAACTCAATAGAGAAGCCTAGAAGACAAGCACACAGTGTATTGATTTTATTTTTTTATTTTTTTCACTGCTGCGTACAACATGCCACAGTCTTATTATTTTGTTAGCAAATATTGGTCCGCTGGTGACTACTTTGTCCAGTGACACAGGCTAATAAACGTGAGTAATATCTACAATATTCTGTAAAACGGTTATGGAGTTTAAATATGATTGTTTAGTTGCTAGCAATCGGCTGTAATTCATGCCGTTGCAAAGGGAAGCCGTCCACAGTGACAGCTGACTGCCCTGTAGAAGAAAAAAAGCAAATTAAATTTTTGTTTTTTAAAATGTTACACCTATTTTAAAGCAAACACCTATTTTCGTTTTTAAAACAGACATCTGAGGCTACACTAAGTTAAAGAAAGAACTCAGTTTGCTTGCTCTGCCTTCCAGGAAGTCTGAACAATATATACACACGCTAAAAGAAAAAAACACACCTCGATACATATATTAAAATGTGGAGGAGATTACCATTGCATTACAGTTTCAGGGGACCCTGTGGATTAGCTTGTGCAGCCGTGAGTAAAATGGCAAGCTACTGCCGACCTTCGCCTGCTATTTATTCAAGGCTGTGCAAAGACAGAGATCAAACACTGGGCCACAGAAGAGACAGGTGCTTCGAATGTGAAAAATTATCCATTACGTCCTGCTGTGCCTTTGCCTCCCCAGCCTCCACCTTTCCTGACTGAACTACAAATGACATTGGAAGAAAGATCCGATGGGCCAAATGTCCTACTGTGGGCAAATTGCCTCTATCATGCGTTTACTACGCAGTGGCCATTTGGCAGCCACAGGCCGGTGTGTCTCCTACACAAGTCTTGTAATTATTGTACAAAACAGATTTCTAAATAAAACTATCCTCAAGTGTGTAGCAGCTGTAATTTAAACGCCAGGACCATTTTAAAAAACTGTTACTTGGTGCTGTGCCTTTATAGAGGGAGGGATGCAATTTCAGGTTTTTGAGTCTAATCAACGGACACTCTGCAAAGCATATTCCGCGAGCCTGGAAAAAGAATTCTGACGAGACGAGTTCAGTTCATCAAGAGGGACTGGAGAGGGTGAGCACGAGATTGCATCTCAAAAAAAGCAATCTCCAGCACTATGGCTCCTCGTATCCAGGACAGATTGAGTAAAACCTCCTTCCAAAGAGAAGAGTCTTTAGGCAGTAGGAATCAGCAGGCGCCCACTTGAGTTCTCCTGAGCTGTTGTGGGAAATTGCCTCAAAACGGCTCGCCTGGTAAAGGCACGGCCGCCTGGTGTGCAGGGCGAGTCATACAGTCAGGGGAGCACAGGAATGTACAGGTAGGAAACACCTGGGTAAATGAGGGACACCAAGTATATTGAAAGCACGGGCTTCCACAAAGGTGTGGCTCGTGCGTTAATTTAGCAAACAACATCCCAGCATGCTTCGGGTCATGTATAAAAATGCTGGACAGGCCTGGGTGCCTATAATTATGGCTAGCATGGCTGCAAGAGGAGACCTCAGTGACTTTGAAAGAGGGGTGATTGTTGGGGCGCGTTTGGCAGGAGCTTCAGTGACCAAGACAGCTCAACTTGCTGATGTTTCACGAGCAACGGTGTCTAAGGTGTGACATGGAACTCCGAGCGAAAGACATCATCAGCAAAGGGCAACAGTGGGCAGAATGGGCAAATAATGAAAGAAAGAAAGAAAGAAAGAAAGAAAGAAAGAAAGAAAGAAAGAAAGCAAGCAAGCAAGAAAGCACTGGGTTGTAGTGTGGAAGGCAGTGGATTTGAGTAGCTCAGTGGATAGAAAAAATAAAGAATATTCAGAAAGCAGAGAAAGAAAAAGAAAGCGAGCTCACATCACACCTCGATGAGCAGCGACAGCGAATCAACCC
>NC_081226.1:561820-569320 GCF_902713425.1 Acipenser ruthenus | reverse complement strand
AGGGAGCACCCTTTCTCTTAGGGGGGTGAGGGAGGGAGGGAGGGAGCAGTTCAGTCTCCGTGCCTCAAACCTGCCCTGTATACATAATGTGTGTGTGTGTGTGTTATTTATTATTATTTTTACCAGCTTGTAAATGAATAAACGAACGATTGAATCCAGTCAATAAATAAACCTCGTGTTTTTGAGCCGAGTGAATTGTTGTTGTCTGTGACACGCGGAGGAAGCGGTGTTCAGCTAATCTGATTGCGGCGGCTGGTGCGATATCGACAGGCTGGTTTAATTGCTCTGCTCGCCCCCCCACAGACACTCCATTAGGCTTGTTAGATCAACGAGCCGCGAGTCTTGCTGCCCCCCCCACCCCCCGTCAACATTATCGAGCAGCACCCAGCTGTCCGCTGAAACAACGCGGAATCAATGGAGCTCACAAGCCGGTCAATATTACAGGATTCAAACCCGCCAGGTAGCCTGCGAGAGGTCAGCAGGGTTCAGGACAGGACAGGGCGCCCGACTCTTGCTTTACAGTGAGGAGCATGCTGGCTTCCTGCTGCCGCAGCCGAGCTACGCTAAAAATAATACAAACAAAAAACAAACACATAACTACAGCCGCAGCCTCCCTGGAGCTCAGCAAGCGAGCTCCGGGCTGGGCGCGCGTGTGAGGATCGGAAAGCGTGACTCGCCCTGCTTCAGAGGGGAGGCCGGCGGTGACGTTGCACGGCGCCGATTAGAGGTGTCAGAAAAACGATTTGAACCTTTTGGTTGCAGCTCATTTAAACGGGGAGCAGTGACCACACTGCCGGTGCGAGTCAGTGACAGGATACGGGTCCTCTGCAGGGCTGCTTTGAAAGGCTGGCAGCAGGAATGGTGCTTCGGTTGAGACGTAAAACAAACGAGCTCCTATTCGAGGTGACTCTGCAGCAGCAGCAGCAGCAGTTGTTGATGATGATGCAGAGTTCACCCCCCTAGTCTATGTAAGTCGCTTTGGTTAAAAGCGTCTGCTAAATGACAAAATAATAATAATAATAATAATAATAATAATAATAATAATAATAATAATAATAATAAGCTAATATGAAGTATGCAAATTGCTGGTATTTAAAATGAAAGAATTATATACAAGCATTTCGTTTTTAAAGCCTTTATTTTTTTCTTACAAATATTTTTATTTTTATTTATTTTTTTTTAGAAATATACTAAATCAGAACTATAGTCAAAAACAAACAAACAAAAAAAATGTCATTAATTAAATTTACAGAAATCTCCAGCCGTGACAAGTAATTTATATGAGAATATATAAACTTAACAGACATATTCCACATTGTGCATGTGCCGTGTAAGCAACAGTGTCCCTTAAAATAAACAAGTTTTATTATATATTTTTTTATTTTTACAAATTAACATATTTATTCAAATACAAATCCCTGGACAGAGGGGTTCAGTGCAGGATCCTGCACAGCCTCAAACTCACAGTGCAGACAGGAGGGGTTCAGCATCAAACACACAGTGCAGACAGCAGGGGTTCAGCATCAAACACACAGTGCAGACAGCAGGGGTTCAGCATCAAACACACAGTGCAGACAGCAGGGGTTCAGCATCAAACACACAGTGCAGACAGGAGGGGTTCAGCATCAAACTCACAGTGCAGACAGCAGGGGTTCAGCATCAAACACACAGTGCAGACAGCAGGGGTTCAGCATCAAACACACAGTGCAGACAGGAGGGGTTCAGCATCAAACTCACAGTGCAGACAGGAGGGGTTCAGCATCAAACTCACAGTGCAGACAGGAGGGGTTCAGCCTCAAACTCACAGTGCAGACAGGAGGGGTTCAGCCTCAAACTCACAGTGCAGACAGGAGGGGTTCAGCCTCAAACTCACAGTGCAGACAGGAGGGGTTCAGCCTCAAACTCACAGTGCAGACAGGAGGGGTTCAGCCTCAAACTCACAGTGCAGACAGGAGGGGTTCAGCATCAAACACACAGTGCAGACAGGAGGGGTTCAGCCTCAAACTCACAGTGCAGACAGGAGGGGTTCAGCCTCAAACTCACAGTGCAGACAGGAGGGGTTCAGCCTCAAACTCACAGTGCAGACAGGAGGGGTTCAGCATCAAACTCACAGTGCAGACAGGAGGGGTTCAGCATCAAACTCACAGTGCAGACAGGGGGGGTTCAGCCTCAAACTCACAGTGCAGACAGGAGGGGTTCAGCATCAAACTCACAGTGCAGACAGGAGTGGTTCAGCCTCAAACTCACAGTGCAGACAGGAGGGGTTCAGCCTCAAACTCACAGTGCAGACAGGAGGGGTTCAGCCTCAAACTCACAGTGCAGACAGGAGGGGTTCAGCCTCAAACTCACAGTGCAGACAGGAGGGGTTCAGCCTCAAACTCACAGTGCAGACAGGAGGGGTTCAGCCTCAAACTCACAGTGCAGACAGGGGGGGTTCAGCCTCAAACTCACAGTGCAGACAGGAGGGGTTCAGCCTCAAACTCACAGTGCAGACAGGAGGGGTTCAGCATCAAACACACAGTGCAGACAGGAGGGGTTCAGCATCAAACACACAGTGCAGACAGGAGGGGTTCAGCATCAAACTCACAGTGCAGACAGGAGGGGTTCAGCATCAAACACACAGTGCAGACAGGGGGGTTCAGCCTCAAACTCACAGTGCAGACAGGGGGGTTCAGCCTCAAACTCACAGTGCAGACAGGAGGGGTTCAGCATCAAACACACAGTGCAGACAGGAGGGGTTCAGCTTCAAACTCACAGTGCAGACAGGAGGGGTTCAGCATCAAACTCACAGTGCAGACAGGAGGGGTTCAGCATCAAACTCACAGTGCAGACAGGAGGGGTTCAGCATCAAACTCACAGTGCAGACAGGAGGGGTTCAGCATCAAACTCACAGTGCAGACAGGAGGGGTTCAGCATCAAACTCACAGTGCAGACAGGAGGGGTTCAGCCTCAAACTCACATTGTGGATTTATTTTCTCCTCCACCCTTTAAAGGTCAGCAAGTGACAAGTCTTGCATTTCCAGTACACCGTGCCCCCAGCATAAAAAATAAATAAATAAAAACAATAAAAAAAATATATGGAATGAAAAAAGGGAGGAGCAAGACCTGAAAGAGAAGACAAAGAAAACAGAAGTTAAAATAAACTGTAGGTTAGGGTTAGGGTTAGGGTCCCCCCCCCGTAACCTGCCCTGCCCTGCCCAAATATTTTCTCAGAGATGTATTAAAGAAAGTGCATCTATAGAGAATATGATTTAAAAATAAAATACAAAATGAAACGCGTCTCATGAGAAACAGGTTTTGCGTTCACTACAAGAGTGTCTGTGGTGTGGTGTGTGCTGCCCTCCTGTGGTGGTAGGGGGTCACTGCAACTCCAAGGAGCCACTAAGACGAATTTATCACAATACATGTCTAGCACAGTACTGTGCGTGTACATGTATTATTATTATTATTATTATTATTTATTTCTTAGCTGAAGCCCTTATCCAGGGCGACTTACAATTGTTACAAGATATCACATTATTTTTACATACAATTACCCATTTATACAGTTGGGTTTTTCACTGGAGCAATCTAGGTAAAGTACCTTGCTCAAGGGTACAGCAGCAGTGTCCCCCACCTGGGATTGAACCCACAACCCTCCGGTCAAGAGTCCAGAGCCCAGAGCCCTAACCACTACTCCACACTGCTGCCCTGTGCAGGTCACGTATTTACCGGGAGGCTATGACTGTAGGGACCTCGTATAAAAACACACACTTGCCTCGTCTCTGTGTGTGTCAGCGCAGTGGCTGCCCGCGGTCTCCCAGCAGCCTCCTCCTGCCCTCCGCGTAGTCCTCCTCATCCACGCTGACCAGCAGCTCCACGGCCTCCCTGCCCACCGCCCTGCGGAGCGAGTCTGTGATGAAGACGCCTTTCAGGGCCTCGAGCAGCGCGCCGCTCAGGTAGTCCTTCCAGAAGGCGTCCAGGTAGGACAGGTCCGAGAACTTGATGTCGCACACGATGGCACCGAGGTCCCGCGAGCGGATCAGCGCGTCGGCCTGGCTGAAGAGATCGAACTGCCGCTCCGCGAGGCCCGGCTTGCTGGAGGACACGCCCCTGCGCAGAGCTGTCTCGTGATCGCAGTACTCCGCGCGCACACGCAGGCGCACGTCTGGGGAGAGAGAGAGAGAGACAGGAGGGCGAGGGGGTGAGGAGAGAGAGGGGGAGGAGAGACATGGAGGAGGGAGAGCAGAGGGGAACGGAGAGGAGAGACAGGAGAGCGAGGGGGAGAGGAGAGACAAGGAGGAGGGAAAGCAGAGGGGAACGGAGAGGAGAGACAGGAGAGCGAGGGGGAGAGGAGAGGGGAGACATGGAGGAGGGAGAGCGGAGGGGAACGGAGAGGAGAGACAGGAGAGCGAGGGGGAGAGGAGAGGGGAGACATGGAGGAGGGAGAGCAGAGGGGAATGGAGAGGAGAGAGAGAGACAGGAGAGCGAGGGGGAGAGGAGAGGGGAGACATGGAGGAGGGAGAGCGGAGGGGAACGGAGAGGAGAGACAGGAGAGCGAGGGGGAGAGGAGAGGGGAGACATGGAGGAGGGAGAGCGGAGGGGAATGGAGAGGAGAGAGAGAGAGACAGGAGAGCGAGGGGGAGAGGAGAGGGGAGACATGGAGGAGGGAAAGCAGAGGGGAACGGAGAGGAGAGACAGGAGAGCGAGGGGGAGAGGAGAGGGGAGCGAGGGGGAGAGGAGAGCGAGGGGAATGGAGAGGAGAGAGAGAGAGAAAAACAACGCGAGGAGGGAGGCAAACAGGGGTCTCTTACCACAGGTGACTCTGTCCTGAGCGAAGATGTGCTGTTGCCCCTGCCCCCCCCCCCCCTTCCTCCTCCTCCTCCTCCTGCCCTCCTGGGGGGGCTGTTGAGTTTTCTGCTCCTGCGCTTCCTGCCCCTGGGGCGTTTGGAGCCAGCTGGACTCTGCCTGTTCGGGTCGACCCCTGGACAGAACCAGAATAAAAAAATCAAACAGGAGTCTCGTTCACACCAGAGAAAGCCGTCCCGCTCCAAGGACCTCGTACCCGGCCGATGAGCCTCCCTCATCGTCTCCCACCGATATCATTTATCTAGCCATCTACTGCAGGGGCTCTCAAACTGGGCTCCGAGGACATTTGGGGGGGTCAAACTGGGCTCCGAGGACCTTTGGGGGGGTCAAACTGGGCTCCGAGGAACCTTTGGGGGGGTCAAACTGGGCTCCGAGGAACCTTTGGGGGTCTGCAAATGTTGCTCAGGGGGTCCAGAGAATTCTGGACACACTTGTTTTGTAAAACAGCATACATTATATATCACACACACATATCTGCAAGCACAAACAAACAGGGATAGGAATAAGACTCCCATTGCACAGCAGTTTGATCCATTCCTGGTTTTACTAGGATTTTCATGAGACTCCCTTGCGCTGGTTCCCTACACTCACACTGTGGCTGATGAAGACATATTAAAACCTGGAATGTGTATGAAACTGCTCTGCAACAGGAGCCTGACCTCCCCCCTGGCACACTGCGAGAGAGACAGAGGGAGAGAGAGAGAGAGACCGCTCACACGTTATCAAATCACACTGACCTGCTCTCCACTGCCCCCTGCCTGCCCCTTCCGTCTCCGCCGCGCTCTTCCTCACGCCCTCCTCCTCCTCCTCCTCCTCCGCGCCCGAGATCACAGAGCCGTAGCTGCAGCGTTCCGGAGACACTGCGAGAAGCAAAACAAGAAACAACGACGCGACAGAGTTACAATACAGCCTGAAGCACGGGGCCACGCTCACCCCACCCCTCCCCTCCCCTCCATCCATCCATCCATCCATCCATCCATCCATCCTCCTCCCTCCCTCCCCTCCCCTCCCCCCCCCCCCTCCATCCATCCATGCTCCTCCCCTCCATCCATCCATCCATCCATCCTCCTCCCCTCCCCTCCCCTCCCCCATCCATCCTCCTCCCCTCCCTCCATCCATCCTCCTCCCCTCCCTCCCTCCCTCCCTCCCTCCTCCATCCATCCATGCTCCTCCCCTCCCTCTCTTCACCGGAGGGTCGTGGGTTCAATCCCAGGTGGGGGGACACTGCTGCTGTACCCTTGAGCAAGGTACTTTACCTAGATTGCTCCAGTAAAAAAACCCAACTGTATAAATGGGTAATTGTATGTAAAAATAATGTGATATCTTGTAACAATTGTAAGTTGCCCTGGATAAGGGCGTCTGCTAAGAAATAAATAATAATAATAATAATAATAATAATAATAATAATAATAATAAATAATAATAATAATAATAATAATACATGCTGTTGTTTCATTGTCTTTGATCTGGCCACGCTACAAGAAATTTGACAAACAATAAACAAAGCCTCTCTCTTTCTCTGTGGTTTTTGTTACCTGTGCTGAACGGGGTGAGTCTCAGACTAGTTCCCTTTTTTTTTTTTAATGCAAGTCTAGTGTGTGCACACTGACGTCATGTATGACAGGCACCTGTAAACGTCATAGTGAAAGAATTAAACACGCAGGAGGAGATAGCTCGGACCCCAGCGGGATTTACTCTTAGAACCGAACACTTCAAACTGAACTGCTCTTAGTCCTAATCGCTCTCAAGCAGAATTATTTACTGTATTTTTTAATTTCTCTCATTTTAATTTGCTCTTACTACTGATTGTATTGTACTTTGTAATGTGATATCTTGTAACAATTGTAAGTCGCCCTGGATAAGGGCGTCTGCTAAGAAATAAATAATAATAATAATAATAATAATAATAATAATAATAATAATAATAACACACTGAAGCAATATGTTTCTTTTAAATCCACCAGGGGGCAGACTGGTGACGCAGGGTCACAGTTAACACTACCGTGCACTTGGCTGTACCTGCAACTCGGTCAAAGCTATTGATAATAATAATAATAATAATAATAATAATAATAATAATAATAATAATGATGATGATGATGATGCACCTGTCCTCCTTTTTTTCTGGGTCACAAACGGCATCAGGTCGTGTCGGGTCAGAATGCGCAGCAGCTGTAGAAGGTGGGTGAGGTTGGACTCATCGCACACGCCCCTCCTCTCCAGCTCCAGCAGCAACTCCACGCCGTCTTTGGGCTTGTGCACGCCGGCCGCGCAGAAGCCCAGCTCCCCGGTGGTCGAGCTTCCACGCCGGCCGTGGTACCGCTGCATTGCCGCTTGCAGCCGCGGGCAAGTGGCGCCGGCCCGGCCTTCCAGATCCACCGCCCAGCCGGCCGGGTCGAGCGGGTGCGTGGCCGGGTACGTCTCGTCCAGCAGAAAGGACAGGACCTCGAGGTCGCTGTCGGTGAGGTGGGAGCCGACCACCTCGAATATTTCATGCAGCGACTGCATTCCGTAGAAAGAGAGACACGCCGCCTCCTCCCAGCACTGAGATATGGCCAGCCGCCGTGTCCCCGCCGCCGCCATAGTATTTTAAAAACAGCGTCTCCCTATGTTATGCAATTCAATTCAGAGACCCCGGATCACGGGTACGCT